>NC_044507.1:21052043-21184543 GCF_902362185.1 Chanos chanos | reverse complement strand
CACATCTATAGGGCTGTAAAGTCCCTGTTCCTGTAATGAAAGTACATGCACACACAAAGCCATATTTTTCCAGTGTCAACTTCGTTTTTAGGCAGCCCATACTTACAGATGCATATTTACACTGTAGCATGAAGAAGCGCTGCAGAATGCCATCCCCATGTTGTATTCAGCGGTGAATTCGTCAGACTGTGTTCAGATATTTAAGTCAGATATTTGACTGGGAAAAAGTCATTCACATCTCATTTCAGCCTAAGTCGGACTTCCTTTCCTCTGAGAGGCAGGCAGTCACGGCTTACCGAATAACTTGATAAAAGTTCAATAAAGCTGTGTTATCCTCTGCGTACTGACAATGCTGCTTTCTTCATTATATTAAATATAACCACTTTGCTAATTATGATATAAGTTTATGCTGTGTTTTGGGGGTTTTTTTCATAGCATTTGCCCCTAACAGAGTAAAAGTAAAAGTAGGAAAGATGTGGCTTTCATTACAGACTACAGTAAATGGGTCATATTATCCCAACCAGCCTCCATTTGGCTCAGGTTCACTGTGAAGCCCCATTATGATCAAATTACCCTGCATTTGGAGTAAACTGAGCCAAATTACCATCTTAAAAAGCCACATATAACTCAAATCATTTTTCTTCCCACAGATGCAAAACATCTTAAATTAAAGGACATAAGTTTTTTCATAAGATCTTATGATACCTTACTTGTCTTGGGGTAAATGTAGAAACTGGCTGAAATAATTCAAACCCCCATCCCCCAAAAACACACACACACACACACCTGATCCAAAAACACATCTCACTGGCTGGTCTCTGTGCCCTGTGTGAACCTGAGGTCACAAAATGTCTCCAAGAACAGGTCTGTGCATTATCGTTACCTTATAAGATGGAGGTCATCATTTCTCTCTCCAGCAGAACGATCAGTAGATTCAGGGTGATTAGGCAATGGGATTTGACCACAGAATTTACTGGTATTGCTTTCCTCTCAATCAAAGACAAAAAGAGAACACTCTCAGATTAACGGTCTGTTCTTCTCTTCTGTTGTTGATGTCCAGTCTCTGTGGATGCCAAGATCCAGACAATGTTAGTGTTTCTTACTTTGCTCTTGGCTTGACTATTTGTCTGCCTAATCTATTGATTGGCCAGGGACCTCTAAAGCCGTGGCTAATCACACTTCCTGTCTCCGCTTCGCGAAAATTGTCTCTCAACGTTTCCACGGTTACACTTGCACCCTTGGGTAAACTGTCTTGGAGATTACCTGGCTTCCAAAACAAGGCCGGCATGAATTATCACAGTAACTGCTCATAGATATCTCCCCTGTTTTTACAGCAATGTGTTGAAAGCTGTTCTCTTGAGTGCTTGTATGTGTTTGCTGACAGTTATTGACAGAACAGCTCCAGTATAAATGTTTAATGCTACTGTAGCCAAAGCAGATTTTTTTTTAGCACTCTGGAAAGAGACTCAGCTGCATAATGTTAATTTCACTGCTCTGTGTTCCCTCACTGACATTTTTGCTCACATACCAATGAGGTTCAACTGGTATTTGTACATTTTTCAAAGGCAAGTTAACCTTTTGATCATAGGCTGAAATAAAAGTAGAACCTAGGAAAATGTTTACTGGTGAAATGGTAAAAACAAGCAAACAGTGGTGGGACACAGCGTCAGGCTAATTCCTCTTGTTGCTTACTTCACTGAACTGCATTAGACTCCCTTTATGACCATCATAAATTGTTCATGACCCATGTTTGCAGAAGCCAGGCTCATGGCTTCATCCATATAACATGCCAAACAAGCATTCTGTACCTTCAAACACAGGTTTCATGTTTCTGGATCCACAAATGAACGCATATTGGTCACACTGGCCACTGGATGCTAAAAGAGGGTACTAGCCTTCCCTTCTAAGGAAACCTAATGTTGAACTGTACCCAATACAGTAGCTACTCCAAACTTAAACTAACGGCTTAGAAACTGACTAGTTATCAGCTTTTAACTATAGAATATTGCAGTCCAACATGTGGCACAAATCAGTGAGAGGAAAATGTGGAGATTTATCCGTGCCTGTCCTCCTACAGGTCTTATTTAAATTGCGGCGTGCAAAATTTACATATGATACGTAAATGTAGGTTTGAGGTCATTTGGAAATCAGTTTCTGTTTGCACCTGAGATGACCTTGGCTCATTAATCTTGAAATCTCCATAGGAACGAACACAGTCCGACGAGAAGCCCGGTAAGATATCCTCCTCTCTCTGCTGAGTGAACAATCTTCAAAAAAAAAAAAATAGTCTTTCATCTGAGCTCTTGTCAATTCCATTTGAAAGTCAGTCATCCTAAATGAGGGTCGGACAAGGTGACCAATTTAGATATTTTGTCTTTCTGAAAACGTAATTTTTTTTACCCTCGCGTTTGAGGGCTTTGTCACTGCTCTATCGCCGTGTTGACACTGCCTCTCGGAGGTGACTTTTTTAACTGCACTGCTGAAACAGTTGTTAGAGAATCTTGTGCCACGCATTACGTCACAGCTCTCTTCTCCTGAAACACCACACTGGCCAGCAGAGGAGTAGCATGTCTACAGGAGGACGGATTTTTTTTTTTTTTTTTTTTTTTTTTTTAAGTGTTGCTATAGTGACGTCCTCATTAACTAAACCAACTGAGAGGAGTTCAAAACCCCGAGTTTGATCGTGTCACTGCGAGGCTCTGGATTTGGTGCCTTTCTTTAATTCTCGTACAATGGTTTGACTTAAAGGCTTCCCTACCACCATCACGAATATTAATATTCATAAACGCAAATCCTCTCCACGGTTCAGCCCTTCATGAGAGCTGCTCAGCTTATGTTTTCTTTTTTAAATCCCCCCGGGACAGGCCTGTGCCGAGATTACAATCAGCTGCAGAAACCGGTCAATCTATGCAATTCTAAGTTAATTATTGTTAGCAGAATGAACACAATTAAATTCATAGGGGCCATACACAGGGAAAGGTTTTTTTTTACCCCATTTTTTTGGCAACATAATTGTGTGATGATTTTATCTAACGGAGAAACTACATGGGAAAATGAATCACTCTCAGTGAACGTGCGGGTCACATAAAGTTTCAGTGTAATCTATACGCTCCTGTCTGTGCTGATTGGACTGGTTGTATTTTTGGATATAGTCTGGTTATTTTTATTAATAGTACAGAGCGGCATCGTTATACTGGATGCTGGCAGGAATGTCATTTTCACTGCCACAATTTGCGATACATGTCACACTTCCCTCCATTAACGGTAAAACAAACAGCCACACATGCGTATAATTTGCTAGCCTTTCTGTTTTTGACGTCAGATAGAGAGAGAAGCGCGAATTGAGATGTTTTGTCTCTGCTGGCCACATAAAGAGAGAAAATGGAATATGAAGCACGCGACATTGACGTGCTCTCTGGCGAGCATACAGGGCAGCAGAAAGAAGGCAGACCAGTCTCACAATTAAGAGGCTCATCATTCACTATCCTCCTCTTTTCTTTTCTTTTCTTCTCTCTCTCTCTCTCTCTCCTTTGTTTCTTTGCATCTTTCCTTCACTGGCTTTTTCAGTAGCAGTCTGAACTCAGCCTCTTAAAAGTCTTGGAAAGAGTGGAAGAATTGGTTTACTGTGTCTGAGGTAATAGAAAACAATGTGCAGAGTGTTAATATGGCAGGAACACGTTTCATTCTTTAGCTCTAAATAGTTTTTAAAGAACAAATGCCTTACAAAACTAAGTTGCTGGCCTCAAAGGCTTGTAAATTCACATTAAGAAAGATTGCTTCTGATGCATACTGTATGTTATTGTATATAGCAAAGCTGAACTCCTGCCTTTTAAACATATTCTAGCTCCCATAAGGTGAGTTTTTGGCTGGTTTTGACTTTCACAGAAATAGGTGAGTGAGATTTTGAATCATTTTAGCATAGGCCTACTACAACAAGTGACCCGAGAGAACTGAAATATTTGTCAGCTCAGTGGTCACAATCAAATATTCATTCTGTTTTGGTTTCAATTATCCTTATAATCCTTGGCAGCTGGCAAGTTCTGCTTAAAAGCAAACAGAGGCTTTGTGTTTGTTACAGTAAAGCTGTGAAGTGCTCATTTCAAATATTTCCAGTCCTGCGCTTTCCCATCACGGGGGGCAAACGCCATCCAGTGGAGTACGGTGGTATTGCAGTACCATCCAATAGCAAAGAAATGCCAATGGTAAATGAGAGTAAATGCACTAATTTTGGCAGCTGCTTTTTTTTTCATGGTTTTTGTTTGTTTCTGTCTTTTTAAAAAGTGTTTACTATGGAAGCAAAGGCTTTATCAAGCCTTTTAAAAACTCTCAAGTTTCCAGTAATACCAGTTATGAGTCAGCAAGTATTTGTTTTTTCACATTTATTAAATCGGGGGGGGGGGGGGGGTTGTTTATTTGTTTGTCTGTTTTGTTTGTTTTTTTAAGCATCCTAATCGCCTTTCCCAGGAGCACCTTTTATCGATCCCAGTGAAAAGTACAATATATTGAAAAACATGTCACTGCACCTCTCCTGACTAAACTAAATCTGGCACAAGTCTGTGACATTTCATTAAATCTCGTTTGTGAGACAGAGCGCACATGAAGTCCTATTATCCAGCCAATCAGCAGCATGCTGCTCATCATAATCTTTATCTTCACAGAGCTAACGTTCACCTCACTCCTCATGCTGAAATGACCATCCCTTTCACATATGTAACGCCGTTCGCTCACGGGAATCAAAAGCTAACCGTGTTTGAAGCATCCTCGTTTATCTCGCTTGGCTTGGAAAAGGGTGATTGAGGGTCTTTAACCAGTCCTAACTATGTGACAGCCCAGACCATTCAGAGTGAGAAAGCGTCGACTTCAAAACATGCAAACATCATTTTAAACACGCTTTCTGTTTGAGTTGACGAAGCAGGCAGACGTGGCAGTTTTTTGCACTGTGGTCCTTTATGATGGGAAGTACAAGTCTTAAACAAAACACAAATGATCAAGTGAAAGCAACAGCTGAACAGACATGGGTTACTGGGGCTTGGCATCTTTAATGCAATTCTATACATGAACAATTATTATATGACCAATATCTTTTTGTTGTTATACAACATGTACCTCACATCAGGTCTGATGGCAAGCTGATGAAAAAAATACCACTGGAGTGACTTCCATGAGGAGACAGATTGTTTTAGACAAATAACTCAGCATTTTCTCAGTTCAAGAGTGGTATTAAAAAAAAAAACTGGTAAAGTACCTATGATTAGACACAAAGCACTCCAGATCTCATCTGAATACACGTTATTCCCCAAACTTTTTCACCTTAAATGTATAAACCCCCCCCCCGCCCCAAAAAAACAGACTCGAATATTCTCATCTGTTAATCATTGAGCTACGGAACTCCAATGCTTCTGTTACATTTTCAGTGGTTAACTGACTTAACACGGGTACTTACTGAGTTTGAGCTGATGGCATTTTA
This sequence comes from Chanos chanos, assembly GCF_902362185.1. Classification (NCBI taxonomy): domain Eukaryota; kingdom Metazoa; phylum Chordata; class Actinopteri; order Gonorynchiformes; family Chanidae; genus Chanos; species Chanos chanos. The sequence continues at coordinate 21,179,076 of NC_044507.1, read as the reverse complement.
AACTGAAAACATTAGTGCAAAAGTATTATTGCAACACTCCGAGTGCACAAACATTTCATATCAGCAGCCGCAAATAAGGCTAATATATTTGCAAATAGCCCAAAAAGAAAAAAGAAAAAAAACTCGACGCTTTCACAAAAGAATTGCCATTACACAAGAACAAAAGCCAGACAAAGTGTGTTGTGTATGTGTGCAACTTCACAGACTGATATAGAGGGTTCCCAAAACCTAAAAAACAAACAAACAAACAAACAAACAGAAAAAGCACTGTGATTATCTGGCTAAGCCGCTATAGCATAATTAGTGGACAAACGTTATCTATCCAACTAGCCCTCTTATGGGGGGGGAATAAGTGTCAACTACTCCACCCTTCCCACACACTGGACATTGGCAGCATCAGTCTCCAAAGATGTAAGCTTTGAGAGTAACAGAAATTGGCTTACAGCAAGAGGTATCGACTACAGTGGTCCAAGTTATGGCTATCCTTACTCAGCTTTCACTAACGTCATGTCTGATGGCCCTGGATTCCTTTTTTTTTTTGTTCTTTTTTTGTTTTTCTTTTTTTTTTTTTTTGGAAGGGACAACAAACATGTTGAGGATTTAGTGGCTTTTTTGTGTTTTTGTCTTTAATCGTGAGCAGCACAGTGTGTTGCCGAGCGGTTGTCGTGGTGCTCATATCATCCTGTTGCGTTTATGGGTTGGCGAGTCTGTGATGACGTCGGCACACTGAGCGGAGCTCCGTTTCCTGGTGCCTGCGTTATCGAGATGGATGGCCATCTCTTCTGAGATGAAAGTGTTCAAGTCAACGTCGTGGAGTCCGTTTCTCCTGCGGCCAGCGTTGGAGCTGCCACTGACATGGGTCGGCGAACCGGGAGTGCCAGAACGGACGCTAATGCTCGCCATCGCTCCGCTTAGCCCTGCGTACAGAGATGCACAGTCAGAAACGGAGCCAATCGCATTCGTCAGCATCAGAGATTTACAGAGGCAAAAGCAGACGTCATTCAATATGTCACCACTAAACGTGTTTGTGAGAAAATTCTTTATGAAATTACCCAACACCATATGGCAGCCAAATGTTCTTTAACCACATGGAGCAACACTAAGGAACAGTACTGAACTAACTAAAACAAGCCAGAATGATGAGGCCATCCACACACAGAGGCACAGAATGACAACCATCAGTCCAGTCAACCCGAGAACAACGCTTCCACCCACACCAGACACTCCCATTACAAAAGCTTTAAAAAAAAAAAAAACTGCAGCTATTCCCTGGTTCGCACTCCGTCGTGTGAATGTGGAGATGAAGAATAATCCTATTGTGGGGTCCAGTTTAAGAACAGAAAGCATTTATGACTGCAGCTCTCCAGTCATTTCCAGCCAGGCTCTCTCCTCTAGGTCGAAAAAAATCTGAGGAGGTCAGCAAAAAAAAGCACAATGTTCCAAAGAGCAGTTAAACGTACTGGGTAAGCTTAAATGAGAACTGTTTCTTTGGTATGTGCCAAAAAAGCCAAGTTGTTCATCAGCTCCGTGTCCTTTCATGGTGTACATATCTGAAGTTAAACTCGACCACACGCACTTGATACACTGTGAAAGGAGATGAAATAATGACAACTGCAACTAGTCTAATATCGCTGCAAATAGCACTCGTGAAGAATAGGGAAAAGCATTTTTAAATAGGAAATAGCATTTTTCTTACTTTACCCTGAGAATGAGCTAAACAAAAAAAAAAAAAAACTAACATCCTGAGTGAGACTACTCATCACCAAAGAAATCATCTACGCGATCTGTTGATCTGGTGAATATCGTTAATTAACCGCAATCCCTAACAGCACCAGTTCCCACATCTAGCATCCAAGACACAATCTAGCATAGAGTAATACATCTGCAACAAGCCAATTCAAAAATAGCCTGTGACATTTCAACACTTCAACATGCAGAATGATAACTGACGGCAGTGGAGGAGAGCTTTCTTGGCATGCACCGCGCGCCTAAAGGAGAAACACACACTTTGTAAAAACACAGGAATGACATGGCTTGAAAACCTCTCGTGCATTTATCGCTCAGTGTATTTACCGTGCAGTGCTATGGCCTCGCGGAAAGGCTGTAAATCAGTCTCTGCGGATGACAGCGTGTCTGACGAAGGAGACCGGCTGGGAGACACCACCGTCAGTTTAGGTGAAGCTTTAGAAGTCCTTGGTGGTGGTGCTTTCCCACATAGGAAACTAATCAAATCTTCTCTACGAATGGTTCTCCTTCGTTTCTTGACCCATGCCAAAACATCCTTATTGCGCCGCTGGTAACCAATCTGAATTCCTAGGTCATAGCTTCTCTGACGTGCATCCACGCTCTCTGTTGGGGGGGGTAGAATTGTTAGGATTAGCTTTAAGGCTATCAGCATACAGAAAGATCTGTTCAACAACCCAGAACAAACAGTGAAGACTTGATTGACAGTTGGAGGTATACAGGTTGATCATATGCCTTTGTAGCAGTGCTGACTGCCGTAGGTCATACTGAAAGAGATTACAGCTACCTTTGTAAAGATTGGTGACTGCTGTAGCAGCATTTTGAAAGGGTACCCAGAGAGATAAACCTTGTTGGTGGCAAACACGATCTGGAGAGAAAGAGAACAAAATGTATTAAAAATTTAAATGTTTTTAAATGTTGGGATATCCAACATTTAAACTCACCAATTAGGTTACACGGTAAAACTTCAAACGTTTTGGGTGAGATCAGATGGTGAGCACGTGGTGAATACGTTTATCTAAAATGTAAACTATTTAAACTTTTTAAAAAATGTTTTAAGATCGAACCCCGGAAAATACAGCTTCGCTCATAAAACAGAATGTACATCAGACAAAGTGAAGTTAGAACAAAACAGCGTACATAAGATCAAAAACGTGTTAATCTCAAAATGGATGCTGCGTATCCCGTCAGTCTGTCGAACGGCAAAGATCATTTACAGACGTTATTTTTTTTTTTTTTAAAGAGCTAAATAAGAGTGAGCCGAAGCAAGTCATATTGCCCAGCTAAACTGTTGAGTAACAGAGAAACATTAAATAAAATCGGTAGATTGAAGCTGCACTTATTTATATATTAAAACACGTGTAAATGAATGTAAACATACGGATGTCGCTTGTCAAAGCGACCAAACTGTTTCCGATAAAGCTGTACAAAAAGAACATAAAATCTACGTAAGCTAGGCTGGTCGACGATTGTTTGTCTGTAGTTGGGGGCAAAAGGATTTTACACATTTTGTATACAATGATCCATCCTTGCTGATTAGAATTAATCTTCACACTTATCTACGTTAGCCCTAGCAGTGGTAAAATCGACTGAATTTGCCAGGTGGCAATTCCAGCTAGCTTGGCGTCTGGCGACGTATCACAAGTCGATGTTATCCATATATTGTATCTAATTTAGTCACCGCCATCCAGCCAAGTTAAGGGACTAGAGACTGTCGCATTGGGACAATTATCATTTCCATCGCCATTTTGTGTTACCAAGAAGAAAAGCAGAGAATAGCTTAGCAATTTAGATAACGCTAACGTTGCAGCGAAAGCAACAAGACAGCTCAGTTCAATTATGCTAGCATTATCTTTGTCTCCATCTCTCTTCGGTGCTCGATTTACACGTCCGGTAAGTTATTTGGCTAGCCATCAGCTGGGTTAGCAGTAATGAGAGGAATGATACCACTGACTGAAAGCCATTTACTTAAAAAAAGGAAAATATACTTATATTTACATAACGTACATCATCCATGTTCGGCTGACTGAAAACTACCGCCTGCATTCTGTTTTAATTAACATACCGTGATGCTAACGTTAGCTTATGAGGAACCGGCTATGTGGGCAAGTTCAGCACAGCTAGTTTAAGTGTCTGGTTAGCCCTATGTACTGGCAATACTTTGATATATACGTAATAAAATAATTAAGGTAACTCCTTTTGTTGATATACTCTGTAAATCCCTATTGTGTCCAGCTGATCCATTTCAGTTGCCGATAACGCTAACTTAGCTGGCTAACTTCACAGCTCGCTAGCTAAGCTAATGTCACTTAAGCAGCAAACAACTCCTTGTCTGCCGTCTCACAGACCTTTGTAGAGTTGAGCAACTGCTGTGGCGGAATTCTGGAACAGGTGCCACAGTTTTTCCTGATTTTGATCAGTCTCTTCTTCGTTTAATTCTCCCTGCTCGGCCTCTGCCAAGCACTGCCGCTCCCATTTTGAGAACCAATGTTCGGGACCATGTTCCTGAATTTCTGCTTCTCCCTCTTCCTTCTTATCTTCCATAATAACAGTTAAATTTCAGCGACGACACTATTGTCTTCTTTAACAAATGAACTTCGGAATCTAAATTAATGTTGCAAATGCTTAATTCACGTCACAATAAGCTTTATATAGAGCAGTGTAACCCTAGAAAATGCGACTGTTTCACTACCTCCTTCTGTCAACTCCCAAACAACCTCGAACTATTTCAACTGTGACGTGATTTGTGTTTTATAGAAACCACACTACCATGATGCCCTATTGGCCGCGCCTCTTTCGCAACTATTGGCTATTAAGGTTCCATGGGGTGGAATAGAGGTCGGTTCTCGACATTTCACTGGCTTAAAGAAACTCATATCAATAAATTGCACAAAGGAAAATCGCAGCCTAGTATCCCAGCGTTTAGCTTTGATAGTTCGAGTGGAGTGAGCACAACAACGTTTCACAAAAGCTGGAGTTTTTTGCCTACAGTTCGACAGGGTTTGGCAATAAACTAAGATGCTCACGTGACCAAACGACAGTGAAATAATGTGTTAATTTTGATTGAAATATTGCATTGAGGTTTTAGTAAATCCAAATTCAGTGCATTTAAATAAAAATTATTGTTGTAGTACAGTCTTAATGGCTTTACTCTGCTAAACACGTCTGCTAAACAAACATTTATTTAGCTTATAAGTCAATGAAAAATTCTTGTATTCAAAAAAATAAAAGGAACAAAAAGAAAGAAACTACCAAAAGAGAAGAATAATTAAATCCTTCACTTGTAGAATGCAGTTATAATGTTGGTATATTATTCATTTCCATGTGTCAGTTCCAGAGACAGCTCAATGTGTTATAGACACATTATAAACAGAAAGACTAACAGTCATCCTCCTGACCTGTGGCAGAGACCTCACATCTTTTCTCAGATTATTCTCATCTCCTTACCTCACATCCTTTCTCTGGGAGAGGTGTACTGTTATTCTACTCAAATGAAATCAGGTTTTAAAGGAATACACAGCTAAAATGTTCACATCTTTATCTGTCTAGAAAGTATGGAGAAAAGTAGTGGATCACACCATAAGAAAGGAAGAGTTTGCTTTCATATATCTCCTTTTTCACTCACATTGGTTATTTCCCTCCAAGTCTGAAATATCTATTCCAAAATCCAGTCCAAATAAGATAATAAGCATGCAAAACAAATGGCTTGCTATTGAAGGAATAATTATAAATACAGAAAAGACCATTCAGTCTAAAAGGTGTTTACTGTACCACTCACAAAATCTTCAAAACACAAAAATAGTTCAGTTACAGCTTCTTATGTGGAACAGCTTGTTTATTATCTGCTCTTTTCTTTAAATGAAAACCAAATATAAAAGAACAATGTTAAGAATTCGTTAGATTTATTGTAAAGTTTTACAATATATCATAGTAATTCCAGTGTTTATTTAATTAGCACAGTTTACAGTAACTTCAGGCCACTTTTAAAACATGCAGCACACATTATTCAGAGCATCTATCCAGGAAGAGGGGAACAATAAGTACAGGACACCAAGCTGAATTTTTAACAGGGTATTCCAATCGCAAACCTTGGAAAAGTGAGAACCTACACTCAGCCCCCTCTACCCCTCCCAAGGCACATCAGCCAATACAAAACACAGGTATTCCCAGCATGCAAAGCATATGCCCCACCCCTAATTCCAACCAGCTTCACTTGATACCGTCATGACACTCTTTCGACAACTATTAGATCACAAAACGTAATTGCTTCTGTTACACCATCAGAGAAAGATGCTGCAGTCTGGCAGGCCCAGTCATTAGACCCTAACCCTTAGATTTCCTGAACAGGTTGGAGGTTTCAGCAGAGTGGTGATTGTTTCATGTTGTTCCATGGCTGGCATACGGAAACTGCCGTCCAAATAGTGGCCTTGGAATTGGTTTATCATATAACTGACACCAGTTGGCACCCAGTACAATATCCTACATGCATTTAAAGTCATCGGCCCGGTCAGACAAAAACACTCGCGTGCCATATTGAAGTTTGCATAGGTGCTGTCTGTAGTGTCGGAGATCTTGGTAGATAGGAAGTACACATTTCATACTGTACTGTGGTGGGAAGGTATTCCATTCATATCATCTGTGTCTGAAACATGATTGTTATATAAATATAATTTGAGGAGTAGCCAAATGTCAGGCTTTGAAAAATGTTCAGTTTATGTCTTTAAACTTCCTTTCTGTGACCTTAAAGCTCTAATCAGTCACAGTCAGTTTGTAATGCCAAGTGTAGTTCCATGGACAGATGATTTAGAATTAAATCAACAATATAAAATAAACTATAAGAATCAGCTCTTTTTTCAATTGAGTGGGAATTTTAAAGTTTTTGTATGGAATGACCTCGGTTTTGCGATAGGTTGGGTCAGTTGTACCTTAAAGTATCATTTGTTTTATGCAGAGATCTCAATGTGAAGACATTAGTCTGCATGTATGTGTAAAGCAATTACTGAGCTCATACCCCATTCACCTGTCAAGGAAGATAACGTACTGGTTTATGGTCATTTTCCAATGTGGCTGTATCATATATCTATTGACCTTCTTTTGATTTGCCCAGACAACCAAACTTCTGTTATCCAGCCCACAAGAGTCTGATGTTTTCTTCAGTCAAAATTGATCATATCTGTATACGTTAATACAAATTTAGTACAAATCAGCACATACCACAACGTTAGTTCAAATGAACCTTTTAAGGCATCGATGTTATCTGTGTACTTCCGTTTCCACTAAAGCATGTCCATGAATTTCACTGGAAAGAGGTTAACAATAAGACTGAAGGCATCGGCATTCATTGTTGGATAACTGTAGATCTTTTTTTAGGGTTTGCATTGATATCTTGGATGTAAAGTATGACAACGCTCATGATTCTAACTCAAACAGGTGGTTCCATGTAGAAACAGACCAAAAAGCTTACAATTTTGAAATGTTGTTCAACAAAGTAATTTAATGAAACCACAAAGCTAAACTTCCCAGTATGAGCCATTGCTGACTATGCATTTTAAATCAGATGAATAATGTACCTCAGCAATAACTTGTGCAGTAAAGGGTCCAACTGAGGAAAAGGTTTGTTAAAGGTACATTTCAAACTAGAAAGATTAGCTCCCTGTGGAGATCAGAGATGCTGCAAGAAATACTTTTCATCTGCATATGGCTCAGATTAATTAGTTTATTCCCTAGAACTCTGAAACCGAGACAGTTACAAACCTTAACCAGTGATACCAAATCCCAGGTTTGGGAATCAACATTCTTTTTTGTTTTTCATCCCGTCAAAGAACACAGCACGTGATTTAGGGGTGTCATCAGGGAAACCATTGATTAGGTGAAACTGAGATGTGGGAGAATTAAACTGGCATGAAGCAGGTTGGGCAGCAGGCTGAAGTGCTGTTGCCTCACAGCAAGAAGGTCCTGCATTTGATTCCCGGCCGGGATGGCCAGGGTCCTCTCTGTGTGGAGTTTGCATGTTTTCCCCGTGTCTGTGTGGGTGTCTTCTGGGAGCTCCACTTTCCTCCCTAACCTTAAAGAGAGACACTAAATTGCCCGTAGGCATGAATGTGAGTGTGTTTGTCTGTGTGTCTGCCCTGCAATGGACTGGCGACCTGTCCAGGGTGTTTCCCGGCCTTTTGCCCAGTGAACACTGGGATAGGCTCTAGCACCCCCCGTGACCCTAATTAGGATAAGCGGCTTTGAAAATGAGCGAGTGAGTGAAGCAGGTTACTAATACCAGTATTAGTCACCAGCACCATTGTGAATTGAATTAAGATCTTAATGGTTAATTAGAATTCTTACAATTGAAAGTGCAGTAAACTCAGTTTGATGCGATTGTGTGAGATCATGAAATTCTCATTTAACACAAGAAACAAATTGCAATGCAAAATAGTCTGTAAATTATTCCATATGCATTTTATAAAATGTTTTCCACAACCTGCACCCAGTGACAGCAGTTCTCTCAAATTTCTCTCAGATTCTGACTCCCTCGTAATCTTCAAGATATGCCTAAAGACTCACGTTTTCCATGAAACCCTTACCTCCACAAGCCACTAACTGATCCACCCTTCTATACTCAACCCCTGTCTACTGTTCTGACAGCTCTAATGTTCCAAAGCACTACTCATCACTGTATGATTTGCACTTCACTGCACTTCCTTACTATCACTATAAATCTGTGCTTATACTGCCCTGTGTGCACTGACTCTTTTTATGAGGTAGTTTTTCTCCTGTATGACTGGTACTGTCTAACACGTAATTCTGATACTTGGCATTTGTTAGTTTGTATCAGGGGTTTTCGACCTGTGGGGCCTGTCAAGGGGAGCACAAGATATGGAGATTTTTAGGCACAAACCAGCAAGTACAATGAAAAGGGAGGTGTTTAAAAAATTAGAAAACCCTTGGTTTATGTTAGGGGGCTTTTGACCCACTTATTGTCCACTCTCTTATTTTCCTTGAGAATTATCGCATACATATCTGGTCTGATACTGAATTTAGTGGTGGCACTTATACAATGATCAGCTCCTTAATGGCTAATTGCTTGGTTTGTATTTGGCCTTTCTTGTAAGCTGCTTTGGATAAAAGCATTTGCTGAATAAATAAATGTAATGTTAATGTAAATGTAAATATCCACAGGATGAGATTTGCCATACATCTAAAACAAGCAAATTACCATAAATTTCTTATAATTCAGTTCCATTCCTGGTAATTCCAATTCCGTTTTCATGATGTTTCTGCAGTATGAATTCAAGCTCTAACTCTCCACTTGAACTGGAACTAATAAATGTGTTCCTTAATTGATCGAGACTCTGGCCAATACTGAAGCATAGATCAACCCCTTTGGCTCATAATAATAAAAAATACCCTCTACAGATGCAACCATAAGAGTAAATTACTTTAACAGCTGTGGCATTCTGTTTATAAGGTACCATGACACTAAAGTATTTATATGTAAGATTACTCAGCATAAAGTTATGAAACTGACAACACTCACCACATTTGCAGCTGTTGTACCCTACACCCAATTAATGCTCATTTGTGCAAAATTTCAGCAGAGGGCACTATTTCAAGGTACGTTTAAGAAATATTGTTCATTCCAAACCTTGCTCATTCCGAACGACAGTTCTGTAAATGCAAGTTTAATGTGGCAGCTGATGTAGCAGACAACTGAGGCCAGTGTTAGCTACACTCTTGTTTCAACAGGAAATGTTTTACCGGAATTCAGAGGTAGGTGGACTCAATTCTTTTCACAAACTAAAATTTTAAGGGTTCTTTATTTCCCCTAAGCACTAACGTTAGGTTGCTTCAAGTCCACCTCATATGTGCATATGTGTATATCAGTAAAATGACGCTAACAAATAAAGTCAAACATAGTCAAACTGCATATTTTATTCCATTTGACTGATTTGTGGAGTATTCTACTATTCTACAATTCTTTAACATGATCCATACGTAAACATAAGCAGAGTCCTTGGTGGAAATTTAAGCAGAAGTTTAGCCAGTCCATCTTAAAATGAAAATTTTCCAAAATCTTGACGTGATCCATGTCTGGCCAGTTACCACTGTTCCTGGTGGCCAAGTGTGGGAAATCTTCTGGTTAACCAAAAATATTCAGATGCCACTTTCCCAGAGCAAATGCTAAACTCCAGTATAGGCTAATTTATGATTTGTTCACTCTGAACTCAAGCAACTAAATTCTCTGTCATAGTATCCTCTAGCATTATGTATACCCTAGAGAAACAATAAAGTAACTATATTGTTATAAACTTGAAAAATGACACTTTTTCTAATAATACTGGAGGGGGGGGGGGGGGGGGGGGGGTCTGGTTTAACAATTTTGAATTTATTTTCCAAAAAGACACACCACAGTTGCTCACACCCCTAATAATTCTTTTACACAAAATGTAATAATAATCATCCTGGGCACCTTGGGAACACAAAATCTAAAAACACTCTCTTATCTCAAAAGGCTCTCAGGTTCTGCCTCCATTACAGTAGAGTTTTTCAAAAGACCAAAATTCTTTACTAATGCCTAGAATTTGCTTATTAGTATTAGAATTTTCTATTGCAAAAGGGAGATGTTTTTTGTTGTTTTTTTTTTTGTTTTTTTTTCATTTTAATTAGTCCTTGGTCATTGGAATTATGAATTCCTGTATGTATCAAGATGTTTATTTAAAAACTAGTTTTCTCCTACTTGGCAGCCTAAATCTGCTGCCAGAGATTACTGTCATTCTGTTTGTCCATTTTTGGGACAAACAGAGGCTTCCTTGTATCATCAACATTCTGATAAAACTGTACAGAAGATTTAAGAGAGTTTTGTAAAATATAACAGGAATCTTAATATCCTGGGGTTCTTTCTTTCTTCCTTTTTTAAGAGCATATAATAAAGACAAGTATAATTTAAAAAAAAGGAATGAATTGCCGGGCTATTTTGCACATATAATCATTATTATTAAAAGTAAAGAACTATATTTTCCCGTGAACGACCACTGAACCATAACACAGTATTTGTATATTGAAATTAGTCTCATTTTACTTAGTTTTCATAATTTTACACAGCTAATTAGGGTGGTCTTTATCAGGAGTGGGTGGAAATTTTTCACTGTAATTTTAGTATCATATATCTACGGTGCACATTCAACCTACTCAGCTCCCATGCAGGAGTAGAAATGGTGACCCCATGACTCCATAACTGATGCAACCGTAAGTAAATATCTAAGGGAACTTTTTCAGCAATAGGATGTAACAGCATGAACAAATATCAAGCTGCAAACCAAACAAAATCAGTAAACATTTTTAAATTTAATGTTTAATTCATAATGGAGAAAAGCAGAACGGAATGTTTATTTTGTTTTATAATTGTCAGTTTTAAAATATTCCCATAGAATACAGCGTGAATCTGTGCATGTATTGGTGCTGGTTATAGTGTGCACAAGTGTTGAGCTCTCCATGCGGATGTGACATTTCAGAGAGGAGCGCGACCGCCATTTTGAGTTTTACCTCAAACTGAACATCACAAACCACGGGAGCGGGTGAGAGAGGCTCTGGCCGTGACCGGGCAAAATATTTTACATTGAAACACATTTTCAATGCGACTGCTCGCTGAATTTAGATATTAGACTTGCACACAGATTTAATGTGTGGTTACATCGAGGTTAAGGGGGCGCATCTCTATCACTTTAAACTTCTGAATTAGTACGTTTTCAAATTAGAATCTGGTTTGAATGGATAGCTTTTTTCTCCGCTCCCCCCCAGAAGAGGGACTATCGGAGGAGCATACGGACTGGAAATATTGCAAGGAAAGTTGTATTTAAATTTGTACTGGAGGCGTATGCGCTGCAGTATCTCTTGTTCTGTCACTTTTGCTAGCTCAGCTACCTAGCAGCAGCTAGCTATAAACAGGGTATTTGTTTTCCCGGCTGCAGGTTGTTGTGAGTTGAATTTCTCTCACTTCGTCTCCTGCCCCATATTTCTTGGGGTAAAGTCGGACTTAATTTATCGGGCCTCCTGGTATTGGAGCCCAGTTATCCACCACCGTTAGTATTAGTATCCCCATCAAGGCGCCGAGATTGGGCGAATAGCGAGTAAATACGTCCGCGTTTCTCTGCCTGCTCCCCCACCGGCCTCCCTTCCACAATCCCCGGCGCTGACAGCAGAAAAGGCCGAGGTCGTCTTAGTACAGGCCCAGCCGCCAAGGCTCGACCTGTTTACCCCACCTCCGCATCCTCCGACACCCCACCAACTACCCCGGACCCTTCTCCCCTCGGATCCGACACTAGATAAGGTAGAGGGGAACAAAGACAACAGGCTTCATCACATCACGACCGCTGCCAACATGAACCACCATCACACTCAGCAACAGCAGCAGAAAGCCGGCGAGCAACAGCTTAGCGAACCCGAGGACATGGAGATGGAGGGTAAGGATAGGCCTCGTGTTAGAGAAGCTCTCACTAGTTGATAATTTGTTCCTTTCAAGTTTATTCACAAATCGTGCTCTATAAGTTCTATAAGTTATGATAATTAGCCACTGTAGAATGGAGCCATCTGGCAAAATAAAACTAACCGTTATTATTTGATCTCCGATAGCTAGCTAGCGAGTGCCTAGCAAGCTGCTTTGTCGCATGTTTTGACCTCATTAACGTTATAACGTTAGCTATGCTAACTAGCTAACGCGGCTGAACTATCTTAGCGTTAGGTTTGTGTTAGCTTGCCGTTTTAACATGGCTAGCTAACTTGCTATCGCTAAATTGTGATATTTGCCAGGGGTATTGCAGAACCTGAGAGATTCCCTTTTAGAAATTGTGCAGCAGAATATCTAGTTTCCATGTTTTCACTGTGTTCTGTATGTAGTTGAAGGTTGTAACATGGAGGCCATACTTGCAGTGGTAAAACGGTTTGTTTATAAGATGGTTTACTGGTAAGAGAGTTATTCAGCAGATAGTCAGGACAGAAACGTGGCGCAGCTTGCTGATGACCTGCTAATCTCTCAAGTTTTGAACGATTAGTCATATGTTTTACAAATTCAGGCTTTGCCTGAATGTTGCTGACTGTAATATATTTTGTCGTCTCGATCCAGCCTTTCAAAATATTACGTGTTTGATAACTAATGCAAGCCACCATTAGTTTAGCTGTTAAACCCAGCGAACCGGTTCCCTTGATAATTCTTCAGTCGATTTATTAAAACAGGGGAGCGGTCTGTTTTAAGCGTTAAGCGATTTGGTGTCTTGGAAAACGATAATATCCTAGAAGTGTTAAGATTGCGATCTGTGCTACCCTAATCAAATCTGGAGGGAAATGCTAGGTGAGAGGTTGTAACAGTTCTCATACGATTAAGTAGTTAGCACACCTTCTGTACGGGGCTGCTGTCCCAACTGATTGGCATCATTACTTTTTATTTCGTCCAAATAAGGTAACATTAGTCACGTCTAACTCATTTATCTAATTCTTTTTCCATTTTTTCTAGTTTACGTGGGCAACTAGCGTTCTGTAGCTCCTTACTGGGCTGACAATCGGTTGAGGATTTGAACCGAATGGTCAAATGCAGGCATTAGTCACAAAGAGTAAAGTTAACAGCCTTCTGCAATTAACAGTAGTTTCATAGAAAATCAAAGGTTATGGATAAACTGTAGAGTTACGCGGTACTTTATGTGGATGTTTCGGATTAATGCCGGGCTCGTTTAGGCTCGTCAGAAGTTAGCTGCTGCTGCAGGGGGAGTGTTTGGCAATTATATTCCAAGATGGTGGACACTATCGCAATGATCGGTTTTATGCAAGGCCTGCTTGCGTATGTGTTTGTTTATGTTTACGGCTGAAGTCATATTTTGTGCCCCAGGTTAGCAAACGTTGATCAAAGCTCGCTGGTTATTTCTCTAGCTTGCTGGGTAAGATGCCTCTTCGTCGTTGCGAACGACAGCTTAAAAGCTTAGGGAAATAATAGTTAGCTTGACGGCTAACGATAAGTCGCAGAATGAGTTTTGCGACCGTAATAAAACGTTTTTTTTTCGCATGTTGATCAGCTTGATGACAAATGACCGATTACCGACATGATTTAGCACTATTTTATTTCTAGGACAGGATGGTGTCTCATTTCGGTAGCCCTGGTTTTGTAAAGACCCCGATGATGATACGGTAAAACTGGACCATACTTGTGATGAGGCTGCGGCAAGGCCCGCGTGTAGAGCTCGCACCGACTCAGCGCGGGGGATTTGCTGCTTCATTGTATAAAGAAACATCGCGTGGGGCTCGCCATTTTTAATGATCCGATTTTGGTAGTCTGGTGTTTTGTAGAGTTTATTTCTATTTTTGCGCTTGTTATAATAGCTTTGTTGTGCAAATAAGGCTAACTACTAAATGACCTGCATTAGGGTATTTACAATTGTCACGTCCATTTCGCTGAAGTTTTTCTACCACGGCTTACATGGGGGCGTTTCTAATTCATTTCTTTCCATAGAGGGTTTGTTGTCCAGCCATTACTGAATCGTACGGGATGCTTAATGTTGCTTTATGTCATTTTGAACGTGATTTCGTGACTACATAGTTAACCAATATGGATTCCTGTTTCCAAATTGTCGGTCACACCATCTGAATCAGCAAATATAGCCAGTCCTGCCAAGCATTGTCTTTGAGTAGTACAACATGTGCAGTGTCATTTAATGACTCACAGAAGTAAGCATTTTATGCCAAGAGATTTGATTAAACGTATCCTTTGAGAACCCAAATAATGGTTGAAAGACCTTTTACAGAGACAACGATGCTGATTTCATTTCATTTTTCTCTCCCTGGAATGAAGTAGGTCAGTTGAGCCCATGGTAGTTTTTCAGTGTTAAATGCTGGAGTTTCTGGTAACTAAGCCATAACAGAGCAGTTTAAAGGCTTGTATGTGTGACTTGTTTACGTTGACACAGATCAGTTTATCTAACAGTGTCCCTGTGATACTGCTCTGTAAAATATAGCCTAAAATTAAACAGTGGTGTTTAAAAAAGACAACATGTGGCAGTTTCATGTGCCCTAAGCAGTTACACCCAGGATGTTGTGGATGTGCAAAGTGCAGCTGGGGAAAGACACGTTGTGCATTTCTCATATCATTAACCTGCCCCCCTTTGTTTTGGATTTTCTTAGCATGTTATGAGTGAGTGTCAGGAGATTGTAAACACTGAAAGACCTGGAGCTCTTGGCCAGGTTTCCATTCATAGGAATGGTAATTGAAACATGCATAATGCAATTGCTGCACTAGACAGGTGAGAGGCAGTAAAAGCCTTTTCGCATTGGCTAAATTGTTTTCCTCCCTTTATTTTTTATTTACTTGTTTGTTTATTTTTCCCTCCTCAGCTGGGGACACAGATGATCCCCCAAGAATCCCTCCAAACCCTGTCATCAACGGGAACGTGGCTATGGCAGATGGGCACAACAATACAGAGGAAGACATGGAGGATGGTAAGGAGAAACTTAAAAGAATATATTATGAGTAATTAATGACTAAAGAAAAAAAAAAAAAAAAAAAAGGAAGCTAGTTGTGAATTCTGAATCAGAAATTTTGTTAGGACTGCTGATGTGTTAATACGTAATCTAAGACAGTTTCAGCAGTGTTCCCAACATTTGACCTCTTCTTAACACGTCAGAGCACTGGTTTGGTTGTTGCCTAATAACCCACTGACCATATAGCTGAGCTAGACATTGCTAAAGAAGCCGTTGTGTAGCGTGTACATTTTAGTGATGGGAACAGTCTAACAACATACAGGAGAAAGGCTTGAGTGGAGTGTCATTAGGCCTAGACGAGCGGCCGTGTGTCGTAACCGTGGTGTTTGTTTGTGAATACAGACACTAGCTGGCGCTCAGAGGCCACTTTCAGGTTTGTGGTGGAGCGTTTCAGTCGGCTGAGTGAGTCTGTGCTGAGCCCGTCCTGCTTCGTTCGGAACCTGCCCTGGAAGATTATGGTAATGCCCCGCTTCTACCCCGACAGACCTCATCAGAAGAGCGTGGGCTTCTTCCTGCAGTGCAACGCAGAGTCTGATTCTACGTAAGCAGTTCTGTCAATAAACACAGTCCGTCCGACCAGCAAGTCTGCATTTAGACATGCAGTGGATTGGAAAAGTATGGTCTCTGAATTATGGCTAGTTTGGTATCTCACCGGCCACATGTTAGGAAGGCATAAAATGCCAGGCATAGTTGTGTGTCTCCATTGCTATGTCATCAAGTGACTTGCAACTAGTGGTCTTACATAAACATCCCTGCCTACTGACACTAAAAAAAGGATTTTTTTTAAGATTAACTGCAATTGGACGAGATACTCTCTTCAGTCATTTTTTTCCAAATGGAATTAAATATGGACCCTACTGTTTTCTGACTGTCAGCATGTCTTATTTGTCTAATAACATTGCCACTGTTGTCATCATCGTGTATCTGATAAAACGGGAGATTAGATTCTCACGCTAAAGGTGGCATCACAAGTCTTTTTTTTGTTTGTTTGTTTTTTAATTTTTGTGGGTTATGTCAGAGATGCGAATGTGCTTACAGATCATTGTTTTTAATTTCCGTAGATTATCGTGTCAGACATATGAATGTGCTTTTACAGATCAGTGTTTTTAATTTCCGTAGATTATCGTGTCGGACATATGAATGTGCGTTTACAGATCAGTGTTTGAAACGTCTGGTGTTTTCTCAGGTCCTGGTCATGCCACGCTCAGGCCATGCTCAAAATCATCAACTACAAAGACGACGAGAAGTCCTTCAGCCGGCGCATTAGCCATCTGTTTTTCCACAAAGAGAACGACTGGGGCTTCTCAAACTTCATGTCGTGGAGCGTAAGTCTGCCTCTCTCTCACAGAGCTGACAAACCTCACCAACGCTTTTTCTCTCTCGGGCCACTTTATTTATACTGCGATTACAATGAGAAATCAAAACAGCATGTTGCCTCTAGTATGTTTGGTCTCCTTTGCCGTAATGTTGGATTCTTCCATGTCTTTAATAACTCTGTATGTCTGGTTTGATGTCTTGTCTGACTCGTGCTATGTTACCATTGTCAGGATGTGACTGATCCAGAGAGAGGCTTTATAGAAGATGATAAGGTCACCTTCGAGGTTTATGTCCAGGCCGACGCCCCTCACGGAGTGGCGTAAGTCAAGCCATTCACACGTGTCTAATTACAAATTCCTAATAATACTGTTTTACATATGAGTCACGTTTGTGGAAGTTCCCTGTGAATTTCAGTATGAGTCAGACGAATGTCCTTTTTTTTTTTTTTTTTTTTTTTTTTTAATTGAATGCTATTTTGGAGCTGGCTGAAGGCCTGCTTTTACTGAGTGGGTTTGGTGTTTTTCTCTGAGTGCAGGTGGGATTCGAAGAAGCATACTGGTTATGTGGGACTGAAAAACCAAGGAGCCACTTGTTACATGAACAGTTTACTACAGACACTCTTCTTCACAAACCAGCTACGGAGGGTAAGGAGCACCTGTACACAGCCACACCGTACACACACCACAGTCACCGTGGAGTCCTTACAGTGAAATCACAGCTACTCCACTCCTCGCAGCCACTGTGGAAAGCATACAGTGAAATCACAGCTACAACCACCATTGGGCTCTTTTGGTTAAATCACAGCCACACCACACCCCACAGCCATGGTGGAGCCAATCTGTCCACCTCTGTGTACACTAAACAGACTGCATGCTTTCTCCTCTCTTTTTTAGGCCGTGTATATGATGCCCACTGAGGGTGATGACTCCTCAAAAAGTGTTCCCCTAGCCCTGCAGAGGGTTTTCTATGAGCTCCAACACAGTGATAAGCCTGTGGGCACAAAGAAGCTCACTAAGTCTTTTGGGTAGGTGTCTCTGGTCATGTGCTCTGTACCATTTGTGTGCAACGCCTTTGTCATGTGGACTTGACATTGCGGTCAGATTACATATACCTCTTTTTTTTTTTCCCCCTGTGCTTTTTCCAGTTGGGAGACTCTGGACAGTTTCATGCAGCATGACGTACAGGAATTGTGCAGAGTGGTGAGTTTTGGGTTTTTTTGTTTTTTTGTTTTTTCCTTTCCCATTTCATCGTGGCTTTGGTAGTCGTGTTGGTACGGTGTGACCGTGCAGTTCAGCACGTTGTGCGAATGGCACTCTACGCTCAACACACAACGCAGATCTGACCTGCTCGTTTTTTTTAATAGCTCTTTTTCTGTTTGTAGCTGTTGGACAACGTGGAGAATAAGATGAAGGGAACTTGTGTGGAAGGCACTATTCCAAAGCTCTTTAGAGGAAAGATGGTGGTAAGTGTGCTGTGACAGCAGTGAATGTGCTCTTCATCCTCTGATTTTTTTTTTTTTTTTTTCCCGCCCACTCACCTGAAAGAGCTTTTTTTTTTCTCTCTCTCCCTTTCTCTCTTTCTCTCTTTCTCCTCCCACTTTTACAGTCCTATATACAGTGTAAGCATGTGGACTATAGATCTGAGCGGATAGAAGATTACTACGACATTCAGCTCAGTATAAAAGGAAAGAAAAACAGTAAGTACTCATGTCACTCTGCTGCCAGGGCCAAAAACTGTCCTTCAAAAATCTGTCTGTCCCTTATGCTTCACCGCTTTGACTGCGGATTTGTTTAGCGTGTGAAAATGGATTTGTTATTTAACACTTGGAAAGCGCCTCTCTAAGTACCATTTGGTGGTGTTTTCTGTCATTTGTAGTGATGTTCTACATACTTGCAGCCTATTTCAGACACACATCTAATTACCAGTCTGTTAAAGTGCTTAGAGAGTCATGGTACAGCACTGAATAAACCGTCAGATGTCACAGCGTCATGTGCCTCCAGCTCTTGTCTGTTTACTGTATGGGAAATACACAGTGACTGTCTGCTCTCTCTAGTGTTTGTTTGTGTGTGTTAGACAGAGACTGTCTGCTCTCTGTACTGTGTGTGTGTGTGTGTGTTAGACAGAGATCCTCACTGCTGTCTGTACTGTGTGTGTGAGTGTGAGAGGGAGAGAGAGAGACTGTGACTGTCTCTGCTCTCTGTATAAAGTGTGTGAATGAGTGACTTTCTGTATATAGTGTGTGTGTGAGTGTCTGTCTCTGCTCTCTGTATATAGTGTGTGTGAGTGTCTGCCTCTGTTCTCTGTATCTAGTGTGTGAGTGTCTCTGTGCTGTCTGTGTAGTGTGTGTGAGTGTCTGTCTGTCTGTGCTGTCTGTGTAGTGTGTGTGTGAGTGTCTGTCTTTCTGTGCTGTCTGTGTAGTGTGTGTGTGTGAGTGTCTGCCTGTCTGCTGTCTGTGTAGTGTGTGTGTGTGTGAGTGTCTGCCTGTGCTGTCTGTATATAGTGAGTGTGAGTGTCTGCCTGTGCTGTCTGTATGTAGTGAGTGTGAGTGTCTGCCTGTGCTGTCTGTATGTAGTGAGTGTGAGTGTCTGCCTGTGCTGTCTGTATGTAGTGAGTGTGAGTGTCTGCCTGTGCTGTCTGTATGTAGTGAGTGTGAGTGTCTGCCTGTGCTGTCTGTATGTAGTGAGTGTGAGTGTCTGCCTGTGCTGTCTGTATGTAGTGAGTGTGAGTGTCTGCCTGTGCTGTCTGTATCTAGTGAGTGTGAGTGTCTGCCTGTGCTGTCTGTATCTAGTGAGTGTGAGTGTCTGCCTGTGCTGTCTGTATATAGTGAGTGTGAGTGTCTGCCTGTGCTGTCTGTATGTAGTGAGTGTGAGTGTCTGCCTGTGCTGTCTGTATGTAGTGAGTGTGAGTGTCTGCCTGTGCTGTCTGTATGTAGTGTGTAGTGAGTGTCTGCCTGTGCTGTCTGTATATAGTGAGTGTGAGGCTCATAATGAGACTGTGTCTCTGTGCCATGCAGTCTTTGAGTCTTTTAAGGACTATGTGGCGGTGGAGCAGCTGGACGGGGATAACAAGTATGATGCAGGGGAACATGGCCTACAGGTGACGATCGCACTTACACTCTGACTCACTCAGCTACACACACACACACACACTCTCATACTCTACCTCATCTACAGACTGATGGAGCTGGCTCCCTCTCTCTTTTTTCAGGAAGCTGAGAAGGGGGTGAAGTTCCTAACTTTCCCGCCCATCCTACACTTGCAGCTGATGAGATTCATGTACGACCCACAGACCGACCAAAACATCAAGATCAACGACAGGTACGGAGTCTCTCATTCTGTCTGCCTTCGCTGATCTCCCAGTGTTAATACAGGAGTGAAATGGAGAACATTCTGCAAGGCCATAGAGTAAAGTACACGTATCTCTGACTATTGCCAATTTATATAAACTATTTGTGGAATGACTACAGATTTGGTTTTACGGATGTAAGAGATTGAGAGGTGATAAGTATTCTGGAGAGCCAATATCAGTTTCTGTATGCTTGCAGGAACTGAGCAGTAAAATGATGCACTTTCCAGAAAGAGGGTTATTTTTTCTGTAAATATATTGGGCGGTGTGACTCATCTAAATGACGTGCTTATCGACTGAGTACTAAGTTTACACAGTCCTGAAGGGCCTAGTGAGAGAGACACCATTGAAGGAAAACACACACACACACTCACTCACTCACTTACTCTCTCTGTGTCAGATCTGATGTGATTTTGGTGTGCTGTGGATGTTGATGAAGTGAACCTTTGATCCCACAGGTTTGAGTTCCCAGAGCAGTTACCTCTGGATGAGTTCCTACAGAAACCTGACGCTAAAGACCCAGCCAATTACATCCTCCATGCCGTTCTGGTTCACAGCGGGGACAACCACGGTGGCCACTACGTGGTCTATCTGAACCCGAAAGGAGACGGCAAAGTGAGTGTCACGCAGCCAATAGTGAGAACCCTTTCCTCTTCTTCTTTGTCTTAGAGTCGTAATCTGCATAATAGTTCAAATGTTCAACTGTTGCTTTAAGACTGCAACCCCATAACTCCCAGTGTAGTGTCTGTTTTAATGGAGTTATGAGTGTTTGTGTCTCGTTTTAAACACGTGCATGTAAATTGTCAGATGCATGTGAATAGACTAAAAACTGCTATACAAACTTTATGCCCCCTTTTTTCCCCACAATTTTGTTGTGCTAATGCGCTCTTCCCTTTCAGTGGTGCAAGTTTGATGATGACGTCGTTTCTCGTTGCACCAAAGAAGAGGCCATTGAACACAACTACGGCGGCCATGACGACGACCTGTCCGTGCGCCACTGCACAAACGCATACATGCTGGTTTATATCAGAGAGTCCAAACTGAGTGAGTGACCCCCAGACTCTGGTTTCTCTCTCTGTGTGTGTGTGTGTGTGTGTGTGTTGTAGCAGTAGTAGTATAGGTGCATGTTGGGTTGTGTCAGTTCTATCCTTGTTTTGAAGAGCTTGTATTGCCTGGTTTTATTTCTTCATGGTACATCAGTGTGGAGTTGGTTGATCACTGAGTGCAAGCTCTTAATTGCTCAGGAACAGACGCCTAATGACACAAAGTTAACACGTCTCAAAAATGTTTTAGATCCAGAGGTTGTGTTTGCTTTACAGACTGCTCAATCTCTGACTGGCTTCCTGTCTTAGGGCCCTGTGATTAGTATTATTTTTGTTTGTTCTCTGTCCAGGTGAAGTGTTGCAGCCAGTCACAGACATGGACATACCACAGCAGCTGGTGGAGCGGCTGCAGGAGGAGAAGAGGGTGGAGGCTCAGAAACGGAAGGAGCGCCAGGAGGCCCACCTCTACATGCAAGTGCAGGTACAGTTCCACCTTTTAACACCTCAGCAACAACTGATCCATAAGCACAGCCCCACCCCCTAACTTAGAACTCCACCATTCCCAAAACTGCCATCTCCCCAGCCCTAAAACCCTCCTCACAAAGTGTGTGTAATGACAGTGCTTGTGTTTTTGGCAGATGGTGACGGAGGACCAGTTCTGTGGCCACCAGGGTAATGACATGTACGACGAAGAGAAAGTGAAATACACAGTGTTTAAAGTCCTGAAGAGTTCCACCCTGGCTGAGTTTGTGCAGAACCTCTCACAGACCATGGTAAGCTCCTGCTCTCTCTCTCTCTCTCTCTCTCTCTCTCTCTCTAATCTGGGTCTGTATCAGTATATCACGTACAGCGAAACGTGCATCAAGTTAAAAACACACACACGTACAACAGTCTCTTCATACTACTTCTACAGTGTATGTGTTTCCCAGTGACCTGACAGGAGCCAGTAAAGACAGACAGAAATCGCTGCAGATCTGAGCTGGAGCTACAGGCTGCAGAAGCAGCAGGCATAAATGGCAATCACATGGTGAAATGGTACCACATAACACCGCGACTGAGAGCAGGCGTCTTTGGTGAAATGATACCACATAACACCGCGACTGAGAGCAGGCGTCTTTGGTGAAATGATACCACGTGACTACGCGACTGAGAGCAGGCGTGTTTGGTGAAATGATACCACGTGACACCGCGACTGAGAGCAGGCGTCTTTGGTGAAATGGTACCACGTGACACCGCGACTGAGAGCAGGCGTCTTTGGTGAAATGGTACCACGTGACACCGCGACTGAGAGCAGGCGTGTTTGGTGAAATGATACCACGTGACACCGCGACTGAGAGCAGGCGTCTTTGGTGAAATGATACCACGTGACACCGCGACTGAGAGCAGGTGTCTTTGGTGAAATGATACCATGTGACACCGCGACTGAGAGCAGGCGTGTTTGGTGAAATGGTACCACATAACACCGCGACTGAGAGCAGGCGTCTTTGGTGAAATGATACCATGTGACACCGCGACTGAGAGCAGGCGTCTTTGGTGAAATGATACCACGTGACACTGCGACTGAGAGCAGGCGTGTTTGGTGAAATGATACCACGTGACACCGCGACTGAGAGCAGGCGTCTTTGGTGAAATGATACCATGTGACACTGCGACTGAGAGCAGGCGTCTTTGGTGAAATGATACCATGTGACACCGCGACTGAGAGCAGGCGTGTTTGGTGAAATGATACCACGTGACACTGCGACTGAGAGCAGGCGTCTTTGGTGAAATGATACCATGTGACACCGCGACTGAGAGCAGGCATCTTTGGTGAAATGATACCATGTGACACCGCGACTGAGAGCAGGCGTGTTTGGTGAAATGGTACCACATAACACCGCGACTGAGAGCAGGCGTCTTTGGTGAAATGATACCACGTGACTACGCGACTGAGAGCAGGTGTCTTTGGTGAAATGATACCACGTGACACCGCGACTGAGAGCAGGCGTCTTTGGTGAAATGATACCACGTGACACCGCGACTGAGAGCAGGCGTGTTTGGTGAAATGGTACCACGTGACACCGCGACTGAGAGCAGGCGTCTTTGGTGAAATGGTACCACATAACACCGCGACTGAGAGCAGGCGTCTTTGGTGAAATGATACCACGTGACACCGCGACTGAGAGCAGGCGTGTTTGGCCACAGTGTTTGTGTCAATGTTCTGTGCTGTGTGTTTGTGCAGAGGTTTTCGGTGCTGTGTGTGTTTGGGCAGAGCTTTTCAGTGCTGTGTGTTTGGGCAGAGGTTTTCAGTGCTGTGTGTTTGGGCAGATGTAAAATGTTGTGGTCCTGTCCTACAGGGTTTCCCACAGGACCAGATGAGGCTGTGGCCGATGCAGGCCAGAAGCAACGGCACGAAAAGGCCAGCCATGCTGGACTACGAGGCTGATTCCAATAAGTCTGTAAGTCCTTCTACTGGTCGCCCTTGGAGACCCCTTGTTGGCTGGCTTGATAAAAGAAAAAACTTCTGTAGAAATACACAAGTCGTAAATTGCCTCAATCTCTGTGAAGCTGTAAAGTGCATGTTTGGGTGTTCAAACTTATGACGGTCGTGAAAATGTGTATGGTTTTATGTGCAGATGATTGACTTAAGTGACAACGAGAATCCCTGGACAATATTTCTGGAAACGGTGGATCCAGAGATGGCGGCCAGCGGTGCAACGTTACCCAAGTTCGACAAAGACCGTAAGTATGAGGGTCACAGGGGTCCTGCCCCCGTGGATCAGCACGGTGCCCAACCCTCGGCCGTGTTCTTAAAACGTGCCCTGCTTCCCTTCATCTTCGTTTGCTGTCTTTTCAGATGACGTCATGTTGTTCTTGAAGATGTATGATCCAAAAACCAGAAACTTAAATTATTGCGGACATATCTACACGCCTATATCCTGTAAAATACGTAAGTGATCTGGAGTGTTTTCTCTGTTTGTTTTTTTTCATTCTGTCATTGGTGTGGTTAAGAGATGGAGTAGATTTTTAAACAGAGCTTTGTTTGTTTGTGTCAAACAGGAGACTTGCTGCCCGTTATGTGTGAGAGAGCAGGGTTTCAGCAGGGAACTAGCCTTATCCTCTATGAGGTATATACACTCTACTCCTTTGTTTGCTGATTTTGTCACTGAAAATGCCCCACTTGATATCCAACATACAGTCAGTCAAATGTTTCTTTAAAAGGTCTGCACTGAGGTAGCCTAGCCAAAAAAAAAATTGTGAGCTGGGGATATTTTTTTAATATTGTTATAAATAAAACTTTAAAAATAAGCAATTCCGTTTTCATCGCTGCAGGAAGTTAAACCGAATTTAACAGAGCGGATACAAGACTATGACGTCTCCCTGGACAAAGCTCTGGATGAGCTTATGGATGGAGACATTATTGTGTTTCAGAAGTAAGGGCTCCTCTACTGTAGCAAAATTCCCTGCATCCTTTGAGAGATTTTTCTCTCTCTTTTTTTTCTTTCTTTTTTTTTTTTAATCAGGACTCTGTAATGAATCTTTCCCTTGTTGGCTGTTGCTAGGGACGACCCTGAAAACGACACCAGTGAGCTGCCAACTGCAAAGGACTACTTCAGAGACCTGTACCATCGCGTCGACGTCATCTTCTGTGACAAAACCATTCACAACGACCCAGGCTTCGTTGTCACACTCTCAAACCGAATGAACTACTTCCAGGTCAGTGGGTTTTTGTTTGTTTGGTTTTTTTTAAAGAAACAAACCATCCCTCTTCTACTGCACCCCCTTTCTCTTTTCTTGATGTCAGTGTAGGAATGCTGAAAAAAGTTTCTCTGTTCTATCACAGGTGGCAAAGACTGTAGCTCAGAGGCTAAACACTGACCCCATGCTCCTACAGTTCTTCAAGTCCCAGGGGTATGTGCCCAAAAAGACCAAACCACGTTAATTGAATCCTTTGGCATGTCCCCGTGCCGTGTCCGTGCATGTGTGCTGGAACCGAGGGATAATGGGTTTCACTGTTGATTTGCAGATACAGAGATGGCCCAGGTAACCCTCTCAGGCATAACTATGAAGGCACTCTCAGAGACCTGCTCCAGTTCTTCAAACCCCGACAGCCCAAAAAGCTCTACTACCAGCAGGTACCGCCCACTTCTCCACTCTCCACCCCCTTTTTCAGAGAAACCTGAGCCCTGCTGTCTTGGTAGATCTCCGAGGACTTGATTTATTTATTTATTCATGCACTCTGCATTTGTTTGTGTTTCTTTTTCTTCTCTTTTCCTCTTCTCCCTCTATCCCCTCTTACAGCTGAAGATGAAGATTACAGACTTTGAGAACAGGAGGAGTTTCAAGTCCATATGGCTCAACAGCCAGTTTCGTGAGGAGGTAAAAAGAAGCAGCTTGTGATAACCTCTTGTGGGAATTTAAAGAGTTTGTATGTTGTCTCCCCCACCCCCCCCAAAGTTGACACCTAATAAACCAAACCCTGCTGGTACTGTCGGCAAAGTTGTTTTTCCTAAACTGTGAATCTGCCTTTGTTTTCTTCCTTTTCTCTCCCAACAGGAGATCACACTATACCCCGACAAACATGGCTGTGTCCGAGACCTGTTGGAGGAATGTAAAAAAGCCGTTGAACTTTCTGACAAAGGCTCAGAGAAGCTCAGGTAAACTCAGATACGTGGGTCTGGCCGCCACAGTTTTACCAAACCTAGCTGTTTTTTTTTGTTTGTTTGTTTTTTGTTTTGTTTTTTTGTTTTTTTGAGCTTATGAATCAGACACCCAGTATCGTTGACTTTCATTTGGTTGTTTACAGAATGTGTGGTTTATTTATCTATCAGTTTATCTAAAGAATGTGTGGTTATTTTCACAGGCTCTTAGAAATTGTAAGCTACAAAATAATTGGCGTTCACCAGGAGGATGAATTACTAGAATGTCTGTCTCCAGCCGCCAGTCGAACGTTCAGAATAGAGGTGAGCACGAGCCTGGGTCCACAAACACTCCGCTTTCTCCCCCCAAACACTACAGCTCAGTTAAGTCCACTGCACGTTTTCATACAGGAGCTGCAGTTGTTAAAGATGAGTGGCAGGGTGTGTTTCTGCAGTGTGTGGTTTTTTTTGGGGTTTTTTTCCTGCTGATGTCAGGTGTGTTGTGTCTGTGTTAGGAAATTCCTCTGGACCAGGTCGACCTGGACAAAGAGAATGAGATGTTGATTCCAGTTGCACATTTCCACAAGGAAGTCTTCGGAACCTTTGGGATTCCATTTTTGCTGAAGATTCGTCAGGTACGTGTAGGGTTAAACCGTGTGTCTGTGTTGTCTTTTCTTGGGCATGTTTGTGTGTTTGTGTCCACGCCAGCTGTCGTCTAAGTTAGTGTAAACACCACATGCTGTTTGTGTGTGTGTGTGTATGATTAGGGGGAGCCTTTCAGGGAGGTGATGAGGAGGATCCAGACGATGCTTGACATCCAAGAAAAAGAGTTTGAGAAGGTAAATACTCATTACCACATCCCATCACATTGTCAACTTTAACAACAACGCTCCCACTACGCTGTCACCCATACCAACATTCCCACTGCACTTGCAACCATAACATTCCCACTGCTCTCCTACCTGTAATAACAACATTCCCACTGCTCTCCTACCTGTAATAACAACATTCCCACTGCATTCCTACCTGTAATAACAATGTTCCCACTGCACTGTCAACCATACCAACATTCCCACTGCACTCCTACCTGTAATAACAATGTTCCCACTGCACTGTCAACCATAACAACATTCCCACTGCTCTCCTACCTGTAATAACAATGTTCCCACTGCACTGTCAACCATAACAACATTCCCACTGCACTGTCAACCATAAAAACATTCCCACTGCACTGTCAACCATAACAACAATGTTCCCACTGCACTCTCAACCATAACAGTGCTCCCACTGCACTCTCAACCATAACAACAACAATGTTCCCACTGCACTGTCAACCATAACAACAATGTTCCCACTGCACTCTCAACCATAACAGTGCTCCCACTGCACTCTCAACCATAACAACAACAATGTTCCCACTGCACTCTCAACCATAACAACAACAATGTTCCCACTGCACTCTCAACCATAACAACAACAATGTTCCCACTGCACTCTCAACCATAACAACAACAATGTTCCCACTGCACTCTCAACCATAACAACAACAATGTTCCCACTGCACTCTCAACCATAACAACAACAATGTTCCCACTGCATTCTCAACCATAACAACAACAACAATGTTCCCACTGCACTCTCAACCATAACAACAATGCTCCCACTGCACTCTCAACCATAACAACAATGCTCCCACTGCACTCTCAACCATAACAACAACAATGCTCCCACTGCACTCTCAACCATAACAACAACAATGTTCCCACTGCACTCTCAACCATAACAACAACAATGTTCCCACTGCACTCTCAACCATAACAACAACAATGTTCCCACTGCACTCTCAACCATAACAACAGTGCTCCCACTGCACTCTCAACCATAACAACAGTGCTCCCACTGCACTCTCAACCATAACAACAACAATGTTCCCACTGCACTCTCAACCATAACAACAGTGCTCCCACTGCACTCTCAACCATAACAACAATGTTCCCACTGCACTCTCAACCATAACAACAGTGTTCCCACTGCACTCTCAACCATAACAACAATGTTCCCACTGCACTCTCAACCATAACAACAGTGCTCCCACTGCACTCTCAACCATAACAACAATGTTCCCACTGCACTCTCAACCATAACAACAGTGCTCCCACTGCACTCTCAACCATAACAACAGTGCTCCCACTGCACTCTCAACCATAACAACAATGCTCCCACTGCACTCTCAACCATAACAACAATGCTCCCACTGCACTCTCAACCATAACAACAATGCTCCCACTGCACTCTCAACCATAACAACAATGCTCCCACTGCACTCTCAACCATAACAACAATGTTCCCACTGCACTCTCAACCATAACAGTGCTCCCACTGCACTCTCAACCATAACAACAACAATGTTCCCACTGCACTCTCAACCATAACAACAACAATGTTCCCACTGCACTCTCAACCATAACAACAGTGCTCCCACTGCACTCTCAACCATAACAACAGTGCTCCCACTGCACTCTCAACCATAACAACAATGCTCCCACTGCACTCTCAACCATAACAACAGTGCTCCCACTGCACTCTCAACCATAACAACAATGTTCCCACTGCACTCTCAACCATAACAACAGTGTTCCCACTGCACTCTCAACCATAACAACAATGTTCCCACTGCACTCTCAACCATAACAACAGTGCTCCCACTGCACTCTCAACCATAACAACAATGTTCCCACTGCACTCTCAACCATAACAACAGTGTTCCCACTGCACTCTCAACCATAACAACAATGCTCCCACTGCACTCTCAACCATAACAACAATGCTCCCACTGCACTCTCAACCATAACAACAATGTTCCCACTGCACTCTCAACCATAACAGTGCTCCCACTGCACTCTCAACCATAACAACAACAATGTTCCCACTGCACTCTCAACCATAACAACAACAATGTTCCCACTGCACTCTCAACCATAACAACAATGTTCCCACTGCACTCTCAACCATAACAACAACAACATGCCCACTGCACTCCTAACCATATATCTGTGCCTAACAAAAGAAATGCTTACAGCGACTGAACTGTTTTTTTTTTGTTGTTTGAATGTTTTAAATAACCTTTGTGTGGTTTCTTTTTTTTTCCAGTTTAAATTTGCTATTGTTATGATGGGGCGCCAACAGTACATTAACGAAGAGGAGTATGAAGTGAATCTGAAAGACTTTGAGCCACAGCCAGGTATTGTGTCTATTTGACTTTGAGCCTGTTTCAGGGTGTGTGTGTCCATGTATCAGTGCTATTCTCTCATCTATTGTCAGTGAACTAACAGATCTAACCAGTTGTAAGGGCGTGTTTGTGTGTCAGGAATTGGCTGCTGTTTTCATCTGACACATCAGTTAACCATGTATCCAGTATTTTCTCACCATCTGCAAACCAGTTACAATTTTCAAATGTGTCTTTTCAAGGAAGGATGATTTCCATTTCAGTTACAGCTAATAGCCAGCAGGCCCACAGCTGTAGTCATACGCACAGTACATTACATCACATTATAAATTGAAATTATACCTCCTCCTGTATCTGACTTCTAATGAACTGCTACCTTGTGACTCTAACACGCGCACATACACACACACGCTACATCTTGTTGATATGTAATGGAATAAGCAGTTCAAGGTGATATATAAATTTCAATACAAAAAAAAAAAAAATTAAACATTGATTTTAGTTGCCATTCCTGTCCAGCTTTCCATTGCTGAGCTGCGTAGTCTCTGGTTCATATTTACAGACTTTGAGTGTAATCATGAAGCCCTTTGACTGGTCTACACAATCAATAAAAACTAATTTTTCACTGGATGTCACTGTATTGGCTGCTTGATTTGTCCAGTTCTTCTGCCACAAAGACATCATTTAAATAAGTGGTCAGAGTAATTGACAGTGGTGTATCTATGTTGTTTCATAAACATACAACTATAGCCTTTAAACCTTTTTCCCAGTGCATGTAAATTTCATCAGTAACTGCACAACAGGTTAACTGTCCAGAGTAGCTCCAGTGCTAGTACAGTGTTAGCTTGTCGTGTTAGCGGGCAGTCGGTGGAATGACCATGTCTGTGTTTAGTCTCCCATCCAGCAGGACTCGCACATGTATGCCACACGCCTGTCAGCTCTCTCTTATCATCCAATTCATTTAGATTTACCCTTATCATGGCTTATTTTCCTAGCTAACGCTGTGTGGCACATAGGGGTCTTTAAAAGAAGTCACAGGAGGTGTGACCTTCATTTTGATGGAACTGCAGAAAGAGTAAGAGAAGAACTGGCATGCAGGAAGTGACTGAGTTTTTGGACATAGCTTGGCTTGGCATGCCAGGGAAAATACCCAGGTGTGCCAGCTCTGCTCGCTTTGTCCAAGGTTGGCGAGGCCTGGCATAATGTTTGTGTTTTTGTCTGTGAACAAGACTGACAGACAGACAGACTGCACTTTCTCTGCAGGTTCTCTTCCCTAACCACCATCCCCTGTCTCCTCTCTTCTCTCTCCTGCCTCTACAGGAAACATGTCACACCCGAGGCCTTGGTTGGGACTCGACCACTTCAACAAAGCTCCAAAGAGAGGCCGTTACACGTACCTGGAAAAAGCGATCAAGATCCACAACTGACGAGCTCCAACCCCAAGTGATCATCCTGCAGTCTTTAACCAAACCTCTTGTGTGCACCACTTCTAACACCCGCTGTCTGGGGACACAAGCACCATGTATGAAGTTTTCAGCAAATGGATTTGCTGCTGATGCTCCTGTTTTTCTTTTCTTTTCTTTTTTTTTCTTTTTTTTTTTTCCCTTTTTTCTTTTTGTGTTTTTTTTTTTTTTTTTTTGGTTTTGTTTTCTTTTTTCATTTAAGGCTGTTCGATTTGGCTTCTCTAACTATTGACTGCCTCTTTTGTCTGAAGAAAAAAAATTAAATTGGATTTTAAACAAAGTGGGAGGACAATATGAACTTCTAGATATATTTTTTTTTTTTTTTTGGGTTTTGTTTTCCTTTTAATTTTGTTTTTAAAAGAAAAACAAAAGAATTGTTACGGCAAGAAAGCTGCTGCATAGTGAGAGGGGGAGGCAATGGAGAGAAATGATGTTGTTGTTGTTTTTTTTTTCCCCATTTGCAAAGAAAAGGATGTAAGCCCTTCTACTGAGGCACCACGGACAGCAGAGGCTTTGCTAGTTGCCCTGAAGCGGTTGTCATATTTTCCTGGTCCCCTTTTAGTGCAACTAGTCAATTTTCATGTTTACACAATTCTTTCTCACTTAGTTTGGTTGGAGGAATTCAGTTTGTCTTTTTTCTGGAAAAATCTTGTATAATAAAGAAAAAAAAAAAAAATAAACATCCACAGCATCAGTTTTAAATAAATAATTAAAAAAAAAAAAGAGAGAAATTGTCTGTACTTCATCTTGCACGTTGGCACTTAATATCAAAGACTTTACATTTCTCAGCACTGGTAAATGTAAACTTTGATGTAGTTTGATTTGCATATCCCATTGGGTCCTTTTCTCTTTACCACCCCCCCCCCCCCAAATTAGATTTTCTCCCCCTCCTAAGCTTCTCGCTCACTCTGCTGTGGGCGTGTTCTAAAGGGGGGGGGGTGCGGGGACAGCGAGGGTGGGCCACTAGCTGTGTTGCGACTCCAGATCCACTGTTTGGTGCATTGGCAGGAGATTGGGAACATTTACTAGACTGGTTTAGGACGTAGAGAAACCAGCATCAATAAAACAATACCAACATCCCTAGTTTTATTTTCCTGCTTTTCCTTTTGCTTTTTCCTCCCTTCCCCACCCCCCACCCCCCCTCTGCACAGAAGGAATGATCCCTAGCGCATAGTTGGCTTTGTAAAGACAACGTTTAAAATTGTATATTTAAAGAATGAAACATGTAAAGTGAAAACAATTTTTTTTTTGTTTGGTACAGATCAATTCAGATGTTCATATTCATTGTGTGTAGTTTTATTTTGGATTCCTGACTTTCCGTTTTGTTTGTTTTTCTTTGACTAATTGAAGCATTTTGTCTGGTTTGAGTGCAGTACAAAGATGGCCTGCAGATCACCCTTATTTTGAATTTTTTTTTTCCAGTCTAATTCCTCCGTGTAGCAGCAGTGTACCACAAATATTCCTGTATATTGCCTTTTTGCTGGAAAATGTATGTTGAATAAAATTTTCTATAAAAGCTTCCTCAATGATCACTATTAAAGTCATATTCTGTTCCCTTTTGGCTGGGGACAGACAGGCAATCTGCTGACTACCTCAGTGGAGTTTTGGTAATACCTCAGATCGAAACAGCCTCTTCCACAAAGAGATTTCATTGTGGCTATTGTCACATGAATGGCGGCGAAAGCAGCCAATCAGAGAACAAAGAAACTGGACAACATGACGTGCATGAATAATATTTAATACACTAGAGTTCTTTTAGTATACATCAGCACATAACTGCTACTGAAATTAAAATAGGTTGATTTAAAATAAAATCAAGAGGGGAAAAGAAAAGGTTTTTGAAGCGCTGTACAAAAAGTCAAATGGGATAAAATGTCAACTAAAGGCTTAGAATGAATTGCAGCCAAACCAGTGGTAGATTTGCTATCTGTAAAAACACAACTTCTATTAGTCCAGTGCAAGACATTCGCTGTGTCGTAAACATTTTGATGACACTGAAAAATAGTGCTGACAGTCACTGATGCTGCATGCAGGTGAGTCACTCGGGGCATAGGTGAGGCAGATAAAATGAAAAAAAAAAAAATACATTTGGTATTTGGTGTGTGTGTTTTTGGCACTTCTGACCTGGGTTCACCAACATCAGTAACTTATTTAACACCACTAGTTCCAACCCTTAAAGTCTGTTAATATTAAATATCTCTATGGAATGAGGAAGATTAGAATATACCACTAAAGGCTAAACATGTATGACACAGCTGAGAGAAAAAAACAACTTAATGATAAGAATATGCAGCAGTTAGATACTAGATACCAGGGTTGCAACGCCTTCATTTACATATTATAATTTTTGGGATGGTGAGGGGGTGGGGCTATGAAAAACAACAATAGTGGTTGAAATTACAGGATTGGGGATCAGATCATTATTTAAGACTGGTCTGGAGCATACAGGGGTTTTGTTGTTGTTGTTGTTGTTGTTGTTGCTGTTGTTTAATCATGGCACTAGCCACCATGTTGCTCATGTTGTAAAGTACTTTTCGTGCAATGTTGATGAGAGAAAAATGGAGCCAAATGTCTCAAAAATGCCAAATAATCCCTGTCCCTTCTTCCCTTTAATACTTTCTCTTGTTCCCTTGTCCCTTAAATACAGTAATGTTCCTTTTTGCTGCAATAATGGTATCTTTCAGCTTCTCTAGACCTGAGGAGTCCTCGTTGCTATAGTGCAGGTAAGGGTGGAGACCAGGGTCAACAACAACTTTTCTTCTCCACGTGGAGCACCTGGTTGCACCTGGGGCATGTGTGGTAAACGTCCTTGAAGAATTTGACAAAGAATGGGATGAGACAGCAGCCAATCACCAGCCTGGATCAGAAAATACACCACAGCTCAGCAATCACAGAAAAAACTCACCATTGTGTTTATAATTGCATGATTATATGATGGTGATGATGATGATGATGATTATCATTATTAGGTGCTTACCCGCACAGGATGAAGAGGATGCACATGAGCCAAGCGTAGGCGCCCACTTTGTACTGGACGTTGGTCAAGACCTGCTGCTGGCAGGTTACACATGTGGTCATGCCAGGGTTACGACCCAGTTCTGTCTCATAGCTGACAAACTTGTTTGTCTGAACACTGCTTTGGGAGTGGGCTGTGAAGAGATAGAGAAAGATCACTTCAGAGGAATGAATCTGTTTGTCAGCTCAGCTGTTTTTATGACCACGCACATTAACGACAGCGTGACCACTTTGTTTTTGCCTCTGCCCCCGGGAATGTCCACTGAACCGTATCAAGACGCATACAACTTCCACGTCATGACGCTGTTACAAACTATTTCTCTTTTACAAGCCAGGGTGGAGCGAGTAGAGAACACACACACACTAACCTTGTTTTGCCTGGGTTTGGGAGATGTTGCCATCGACAGCGGAGGCAGGGGGGGTAAAAGGAGTGTGCACGTGGTAAGGCTTGACAGCGTCAACTTTGCCCTCATCTGCAGACGTTAAAAGTGGCAACAGTTTTTAAAAAAATTATAAGTAAATAAATGAATAAATAAATAAAAGAACCGAACAGTGGGTGTAGACCCTGGAATGTCTAAATTCTGATTTGTATTCTTTCACAGCTACGGCACCAGTTTCAGAACTTATGCGAGAATATTAGTTCTCCTCTCTGTTAGGAGGACTGATGAAATCTGTGCTGTAGACAGAGGGGAGGTGTGTTCACCTGGGAGTGCATAGGGAGGAGGAGTTCCTGTACCGTCAGCGCTCATTATGGTCTTGTCTCACCGGGTCAGGCTGGAGGGAGAAAATCAGCTCATGGTCATTTTTTTATATATATTAAACATTGTGCCTTTTTTTTGCTCATAGTGCTCCATAAATGAATGCTTTCCTTGTCAACATCATCTGCAGTTTGGAGCATTGATTTGGTTTCCAGAGCTACAGACCTCTTCCCCTCAATTTCTTTAAACAAAATTATTTTTGATCTGACGACACAAAGGTTTGATGTAGCCATGTGTAGCCATTGGTGTAGCCATGGGACCAGCAGAAATGAAATAA
Source organism: Chanos chanos (assembly GCF_902362185.1). Lineage (NCBI taxonomy): Eukaryota > Metazoa > Chordata > Actinopteri > Gonorynchiformes > Chanidae > Chanos > Chanos chanos. The sequence continues at coordinate 21,144,761 of NC_044507.1, read as the reverse complement.
AAATGGTTTGTGCCTTTGGCTCCAAAACAATGATCTTCTGTCGACCTATAGACCCTAGAGGTAGACTTACACAGAGATAGATCTGAGACTAGTTCTGTTCAGTGAAAACAATTTGTCTGACTTTGCCTTTACTCGTGCCTGCTTTGACAGTCCTGTGCTACTGAGAGCGTACAAATTCATGTTCGGCTAGTGACACCACTCAGCCAACACCACACTGCTCTGTCAAATCAGAAGTATTTCTACAAGACTTAGGAGATTCCTCCTCAAATCATTCAGATGATCTTATTCAGTCTTCAGAGCCAAGCACCTGCTCCTTTCTCAGCACTTCTGAACAGCCACCAGAGGGCAGTCTATGTATCATCTCTTTTCTGACCAGACCTGGTAATCGGGCCACACCTATTCTTTCACAGATACCTTACTGTACCTTCATTTTTCAGAACTAATCTTCCACAGATACCTTACTGTACCTTCATTTTTCAGAATTGGTTTTCCACAGATACCTTACTGTACCGTCATTTTTCAGAAGTAGTCTTCCACAGATACCTTACTGTACCTTAATTTTTCAGAACTAGTCTTCCAGATACCTTACTGTACCTTCATTTTTCAAAACTAGTCTTCCACAGATACCTTACTGTACCTTAATTTTTCAGAACTAGTCTTCCAAGATGTCTGACTGTACCTTCATTTTTCAGAACTGGTCTTCCACAGATACCTTACTGTACCTTCATTTTTCAGAACTAGTCTTCCACAGATACCTTACTGTACCTATATCAAACTCACTGTAAAAATATACACGTGACACATTTCCTTCACTCTCCCTCTCCGACAATTATGTAAAATGACAAGCCAAAAAAACCTGTCAGAGGACACATGTAAAAGAACTGAAGTTGAATGAATCAGAGGAGCCAAGCCCACTGAGAGGACCGGAATCCACCCAGAAGACGAGGAATGCTGCTCTGTGGCATGTTTGACCAGTTTACCAAACACTTAGATCCAAACTCTGATGTCTCTTCTGTTGTGTGAATCACCATCACACCTTTAGATAAAGATTTTAAATATCCTGGTTTCTTAAGACTCTGCCCTGAAACTGTCTGTCTGCACAGCTTACCGACAGTCTCTTGTTGGTTTTTTGACACTTGCCTGTAAAATTGGTGTGTGTCTGTGTTTAGTTAAGTGTTAATTAATAATCTTTGTATCTCTGATGAGAAATGAATGAACTACTGAAGCATGGTGTCTGATGATTGGCACCTTACACAGAAAAAAACAATTCGTATATAAAACCCAAATAACCACGCCAATTTGCAAAACTTCTCTGGTTGCCTCAGCACTTAAACACTTAAAGTTTGTCATTTCACCCTCCAGCAAGAATATACTCAGTCCAGGTGAGCCTGTTCCATTTACCAGCTGTTAATTCTGCCACCATTGAGATCTTGACTAATTACAGTTCAGGCTTTTCAGTTTTATTTTCAAAACAAGAATTTCAGTAAATGAACTTCAGCAGCCACTCCTTAACCCATGAAATGAGAAGAATTTGAATTTGTAGTCAAATAAATAAAATCCTTTAATTTCCTGACAATATATGCAGAGTACAGCAGAGTGCAAACATACCCTAAACAAGGTGTGGTAGGGTCAGAGACATTGGCATGACTCCGGAGAGGTGAATACTGTACGTCAAAGCATGGTCAGCACTTTACTGTCCATTTAAACAGTTCATGTCAACATCACTTTAACCCTCATTAGGCATTTTAGCTTCATAAACACCACATCTGATTAGATCCCTATCATTCGTTCACTTTCACACAGCAAATTCACACAGCACTTAACTATATGAGAAGCTTCAACTAGAAAACTCTTAAGCCAGAAATAAAAAACAAGACCAGAGGTGTCTTGTCTTTGTGTGTGTGTGTTGCATGAATTTGATCTTTAGGTTTAAGAATGCTAAATTCATTCCTTATTGACAGATGAAGAATTTTTCTAACATCTGCTTAAATCTAAAAATTATCCCAAGAGTTACACTAAATATTTACAAATCTGCATCCATGTTCACTTGTCCCCACCTTTCAAAATGGACATGAAAGAACCGTGGCATAGAAGCTAAGTTTGAGAACAATTTCTTAACAGACATCTCTTACCTGTCTTGTGTCTCACCACAGATAGTCGGAATAGAACCAGTCAGAGAAGAATGACTCTGCTATTACCTGTCTCTGTCACTCCGCCCACCTGCTGACGTTGCGTTTATGCCCACATGAATATGCATGAAACATGCACAGAATCATCGGGAGAGCTCTACAGGCGGGTGCATACTTCTTGTTATCTGAACCCGAACCTGTTTCCTTTACAGGAGTCTCCACCTGTTAAGTAGTCAGTGGGTATAAACATTCTGCTATCCCTATGAAAAGAAAACATAATCACAGCCACCTTGTTTTTTAAGCATCCAGTAAAGATAATACGTTGTGTACTTTTATGAATGGTTTGTAGTTTAAGTCTGAGTTTAACCTGTATTTTACTGAACACATGAATACATACACATGGAATGTATATGAATATATATGCATTGAAACATTTTCACATTTGAATGAAAATGTTTCAGTAAATGATCCCTGGGTTTAGGGCAAATTGGGAAATTTGGACACTGGGAAATTTGCACCATGACAGACTGATCAGGACTGATCTTTTGCTTTGACCTTTTGTCAAATGAAGTCCTTCTTCTGTAGCTGACAGTTGCACTTCCTGACGTCAGGCTTCATTGTCTAGTGAAAGAACTTCCTTTTTTGCAGCCAGACTGTTTTTAGCATGACTTTAAGCTGAGTTTTCTTTGTTCCATTATTTATTACCAGTGTATTCAGTCTCATGCTGTAAAGGGCTTTAATCTCTGACTAACTCTCTTGCAGTCGTAAAATGACACTGTTGTGTCGGATTTAACACGAGACACACATGCTATTGTTTATTTAACTAAGAACTCTTATCTTTTGAGTGAAAATGTTTCAGTAAGTGATTTACGGGCTCGCTGGGCTTGGGGCAAGGTTATGATCTGAAACTTTTTCGGCAGTGGGACAAAGCATAGGCGTGTCTGGGAGTGGGTCTCTCCCCGCTATGATGTCATGAATGCCGAGCCTGTCATCTGAGGGCTGCAGACGTGCCCTTTTGTGTTCCTGCGCTCTGGACTAGCCTGCCCCACAGCATTCTAACTCCCCAGAGAACCAAACCTTTCCCCGTTCTACATTCCAGGTGGTGATGCACAGGTGAAATTGTCTTGGTTACAGCCATCAGGCGTGGCTCTGCCCCGCCCTAATTCATCAATCGAAAATATGCTACCTCCCATCACTTGGACACAACACTCCCAGAGACCTCTAAATACTGACATGCACCTGGGTGGAAAACAATATCAAGCTTTTTTTGTGTGTGCAGACTGCAGTGTTTCTCTTTTCTGTAAAAGCTGAGACCACATGCTTCATGACAGAATCACGGCCACTTTCATATGTCAGACTGGATATTTTTCAACACGTCAAAGACACAGACACATTTCAGTTCAGTTCAGTTCAGTTCAGTTTTATTTGTATAGCGCTACTCTCAATAAACATTGTAACTAAGCAGCTTCGCCGGATGCCAGATCTGATACTGCTAGTAAGCAAGCTCAGGGCAGCAGTGGCAAGGAAAATCTTAGACTCAGACTCAGATAGAAAATCTTAGACTCAGACTCAGACAGGAAGAAACTTTGGCAGGAACCAAGACTGAGCAGGGTTAGCTCATCCTCCTGTGGTGTGCTGGGGGGGGGGGGGGGGGGGTTGCACACAGATAGTTAGGTATGCTCATTGTCAAGTAATGATTAAGGACAATGTACATCATGTGGTGAGTGCAAGCATGGACTCCAGCATGACTAGCTATGACAGCATGACTAAAAGGGAGAGCCAGGAGGTAAAGCAGACATGAGGGCTCCCTGGGACATATAGCGGTCAGCCACTCTACCATCAACAAATATGAGTGAACGCGTGAGAGTAGGAGGGGGCGACAGCGTCCAAACATCCCAGTTCGCCAAAACACACTATGCCCAAGGACCCTCCAGATCTGCTCCTTTACCTAATAAAAAGCTATTAACAAAAGGCTTGACTAAACAAATATGTTTTCAGCCTAGCCTTAAACATTGAGACTGTGTCTGAGTCTCAAACACTAATTGGGAAGCAGTTATGATTACTATTTTATCACCAAAAAAATTCATAGTCATTGCTTTATGATCCCAACAGGCAATAAATCCCAGCGGAGCAAGAGGTTCAACTGTTGTTGGATCCCTAGTTTGGAGATTTGGAGTATTAAATAAGAATCCAGGATTGTTCTTACTGTTTTCAATACATTTTGACACAGATCACAGTCTAGCTGCAGTAAGGGCTTGTTTGTATCCTAAGAGATTTTCTTTGCACGTAATATGAAGAACCTACAATTGAGACACTTGCCACTTCTGTTCCAGCCTCTGTGATGCCGGTTTAAGGGCTCGGGTCTGTTTAGTACAGCAGAGCACAGACTTCCTCCCGCTAAACCTTTTCTTCCAAAGCGGTACACTCGTGTCTGGAGTATCATGCAAGGTAGGATTTCAGCCCTCAGTCATCTGTCCAAGGCCAGCTGAACTGGACGGCTCTGTTATGAGTATGATTTAGTCAGGGGAGACAGGGAGCTTACGAAGGAAGTCTACCACTGAAGATGAAGTAAATTTGCCACCTATATGATGTTAGGGAGCTGATACATCAGTTGATGCAAATGCTAGTTCATAGATGATAAAGTAGTGATCTGAAATAATAGGGTTCACAGGAAAGACAGTAAAATTTTCCAGACAAACACCATGACTTAAATTCAAGTCTAGATTGTGATTACAGCAATGTGGCCTTTGTGCATTCTGACTGACTCCAACAAAGTCAAGAAGAGAAGTAAAGGCTATCTTCAGAGAGTTACTCAGAACAGCCACATGAATGTTAATGTCTCCAACAACCACTCTCTTATCAGTGCTAATGACCAGGTTAGACAAGAAGGCTGTAAACTCCTGTAAGAGTTCAGTAGAAAGTTCTGGGGGCCAGTAAACAGTCACAAAAGTGAAAGACTGAGAAGACACACTATTAATATCTAAGGCAGCAAGACTGAGAAGAAGTACTTGAAATGAGTTAATTTTGCAAATAGACTTTGACATAAAACTAGATTCATAAACAACTAGATTCATAACAGGAACACCACCTGCTCAATTATTTTGGCAATATCAGGGGGGAGTAGACTCACTCAGGAGAAGCAGGAGAAGAAACTCCTCTGATTTTAACTGTACCTCTGTCAGACACAAGACCCTATGACTGAGATGTGATGAGTTCATTTACACATGTTGCCTTCTAAGGAGACCCAGCGTTTAGTAATCCTAACTTCAGGCGTCCATGAGCACTGACACTAGTACTATCCACAGCTTAGGCTGCACTTATGTTAATTACAACAGGAAGACACGTTTCATTTCATGATCGACAGCGCACCTTTAACTGTTTCCTGACACTCAATAAAATAGTTGGCAGCATCCTTTTCCATCTCAGAGTTAAACTGTGTCTCTCTCAACCTGTCTCTGTGCTGGTACATTCTCCATTTCTGCTTTTACTCTAAACAGACCGCAGTGCATAAATGTACTGTAAAATTTCATGCAGTATTAAGGAACTGAAGAAAAATGTAATTTACATGAAAGCAATCCTTTCATTATTTTTCATGATTATATGCGTTTTGTTCTTTTCAGCAGTGAATGGAGCATCTCTACGCCCAGTAGCATCCTTCACTGAGTTTCACTGAGTCACACTATAGACGCCGATGTTATCACTTAACAACGTCTATTTTTTTTTTTTTTTTGGAGACCGAGTCTCGCCTCATTCTCTTTGAGTAAATCATCCGTCCCACAGGTACAGAAGGAGCTGAGTAATATTCATTGGTGGCTATGGAATGATAGCCACCAGTGCAGCTATGGAATGTTGTCCATTGATCATTAGATTACATTCTACATGTCAACAGGGTGATGTCACAGACACAAGTCCTTTACCCTCACCATAACATGCAGCTCCATGGTTTCTAAGGCAGCTTACACACACAGACACATACACACACAGACACAACATACCCAAACACGTACGAACACATACAGCAAACCCACATGCATACACACAGCACACGCACACACAGCACACGCACGCAGACACACATCTTAAACGTATTTAATTTGGCTTGAGTACATTTAAGACCTTAACTGTTCAGTTTTTAATATAGAGACCACCAGTAATGGATGGCTGGTATTGCTGAGTATTTTACTTTTTTAACATCCCCGTGGAAAAACCCTGCCTGACAGCTGCCGATAGCATATTTGTGTATATTTGAAAAAGCTGTCAGTTTAGAAGTGAGTATGCATGGACTGTGGAGATGGACAATAACAGAGGCCTTGCTGATCCAAGATCTGTGTCATGTGGCAGGCATTTTTGACATAAGGAACAGAAAGACTGGCATGAGCTTCAAACCTTCATCAAAGTCAATGAATCAGCAGTTTGTGTGTGTGTGTGTGAATGAGTGAGAGAGAGAGAGAGAGTGTGTGTGTGTGTGTGTGTGTGTGTGTGTGTGTGTGTGTGTGTGCGTGCGTGCTTGCAAGAAATGATCAGAAATTCAGTGTGAAAAAAGTTTCTTCAGGCCATGTACTGACAGTGTGTGACTCTGGTATGTGAGAAAGAACTCTTTTAACGTCACAGACGGTAAGGAAGTCTGCTATATGATAAACATCAAGTTTTTTTTTTCTACGGCACCAAACAATACTCTAGTATCAACACAATTAAACCATTAGGACCAAATTTGTTCAGCAAATTACCTAAATTATGTAAGTCTACAAATAATGTTTTTAAAGTGTTGAGCATAGCGTCCAATGAGAGGAGTCCATTTCTCAGGGCTGTGTAAACCACTGAGTGGCCACAAGCCACTGAGCATAAACGGAACTGAAGAAAAAGAATGGACAGACAGAGCAGTAACCGCATAATCCGTACAGAATAATAATAATGGACAGATAGAGCAGTAACCATATGAACTGTACTGAATAATAATAATGGATAGAGCAGTAACCACATAACCCGTACAGAATAATAATAATGGATAGAGCAGTAACCGTCTAAACCGTACTGAATAATAATAATGGATAGAGCAGTAACAGCATAACCCGTACAGAATAATAGTAATGGATAGAGCAGTAACCATATGAACTGTACTGAATAATAATAATGGACAGACAGAGCAGTAACCGCATAACCCGTACAGAATAATAATAATGGATAGAGCAGTAACTGTCTAAACTGTACTGAATAATAATAATGGACAGATACAGCAGTAACAGTGTGAACTGTACTGAATAATAATAATGGATAGAGCAGTAACCATATGAACTGTACTGAATAATAATAATGGACAGACAGAGCAGTAACCATATAAACTGTACTGAATAATAATAATGGATAGAGCAGTAACCATATGAACTGTACTGAATAATAATTATGGACAGATACAGCAGTAACAGTGTGAACTGTACTGAATAATAATAATGGATAGAGCAGTAACAGTGTGAACTGTACAGAATAATAATAATGGATAGAGCACTAACACTGTAACAGTGTGAACTGTACTGAATAATAATAATGGACAGACAGAGCAGTAACCATATAAACTGTACTGAATAATAATAATGGACAGATATAGCAGTAACAGTGTGAACTGTACTGAATAATAATAATGGACAGACAGAGCAGTAACTGTCTAAACTGTACTGAATAATAATAATGGACAGATAGAGCAGTAACAGTGTAACAGTGTGAACTGTACTGAATAATAATAATGGACAGATAGAGCAGTAACTGTCTAAACTGTACTGAATAATAATAATGGACAGACAGAGCAGTAGCAGTGTGAACTGCACTGAATAATAATAATGGACAGATACAGCAGTAACAGTGTGAACTGTACTGAATAATAATAATGGACAGACAGAGCAGTAACTGTCTAAACCGTACTGAATAATAAAAATGGACAGATAGAGCAGTAACAGTGTAACAGTGTGAACTGCACTGAATAAAAAGAATGGACAGATAGAGCAGTAGCAGTGTCACAGTGTGAACTGCACTGAATAAAAAGAATGGGCAGATAGAGCAGTAACAGTGTCACAGTGTAACAGTGTGAACTGTACTGAATAATAATAATGGACAGATAGAGCAGTAACAGTGTCACAGTGTAACAGTGTGAACTGCACTGAATAAAAAGAATGGGCAGGTAGAGCAGTAACAACAGAGGGAGCTAAGCAGCCTTGCTCTGATCTGCTATGAACCTCAGTGCTTAAGGGATCTTACTTCTCTTTTACCATGTGTTGGTTTGTTTTATACCTTTTAAAGACAGAGTAAAGTTCGGCTGTTAGGATCATGAGGCACTCTATCCCTTTATGGGATGTCCTTCATTCAGGCCGTTATGCGTTATGTAAAGTAATCCCCTGCCACAGAGACAAATGAGAGAGTGAGTGAGATGTGGCCCAGTTTTGCACAGTTACATTTTTTTCACCTTCACTTTTATCCGGTCCACTCTTGGCACGTCTCTGCCTCGCTGTATCTCGTTCTGTTCAGCTTCAGTGATTCATGACCAAACACACCCACATTCCCAATGAAAAATCAAAGCAATGACGCAGTGACAAAAATGCAATGACAATGTTAAAAATCATTTTTTTAATTCTCTATCAAATATATAAAACAGAATCTGATAAATTAGATTTTTTTTTTAATCTACATATGTACCTATGTACGCACATATGTGAATTCCTATGTGTGGGTGGGTGTGTGTTCGTACACAGAAGAGAGTGTGTGTGTGCGCTCGTGTGTGTGTGTGTGTGTGTGAGCAAAAGCCTGTTCTGCTAAAGCCATCTTGCAGCTCTAAATTCTCTCTGCTGAGGATTTGGAAGCTGTGGCGATGGGAGGGTCATTCATCCCAGCCCTTAGTAGTTTGTTTCCCCTCTGTATAAAACCTAACTGTGAACTCCGACAGATCTTCATTCTGCAGAACCTGATAGAGAAGCAAGCTCTTGTACCCTGATCATTATGATGTGTAGGAGAGTCACTCCTGGCCTCTTCATGATCATAGTTTACCTCTGTGTTCGGCAGACCTCAGAACAGGTACCAGGGCAAATGGAAGTGAGGAAGCCCCTATACCAGAGGCTGAGGAGACTGGATGAACAGGTTTGTGCTTTAGTAGCACTCTCACATAATCTGTATCTTCAAACTCTCCGGAGCATAACGATGAGCTAAAAATAGGTCAATGAAAATCTGTAAAGCAATTAAAAGAACTGTTGTGTTATGCTATGAACTGTTCACTTGCACTAACTGATGTTTGATTGGATCTGTCATCGTAGTTCAGGAGATTTCAAGAGGTCACCCTCAACCATCTTCAAAGCATTGCTGAAAACTACAACATCTCCTACAGCATAGACACCCGCTTCCAATTACTTACCCAGCAGTATGAGAGCCTGTCCAGAGACTTTCAGTCATTCAAAGCCTCAGCAGACCAGGACCTCAGTTCCCTTAAGTCCTGGTCTAAGAAGTTCCAGAAGAAGACAAAGAGGCTGGACCTGAGACTGGCTAATGTGGAAAGAGCCCTAAGAGAGAACAACAGGCTCAACCACAGACATGTCCAGGAGCACAGGACAGTGATTGCAAACCTAACACAGGAGCTCCGTGAGCAACGGAATCTCACTGGTTCCATGGAGGCGTACAAGGAGGAGGTTCAGAGTGGGATTGGTGTCCTCCAAGACGCCCTCACACAGCAGCAGGAGCAGATGAAACAGCTGAGCGAACAAATCCAGGCCATGCAGAGAGCTGGTGTTTTCTCCAGCACAGGGTCTCCACGCTCTGAGGACCCTCTCACGTCTAACCGTACTCCACAAGGTCTTGTCCCTGCCATGCTGACAAAGAGAGTTAAGCCCAAAGTCCAGCCCAAAGTTTCTAAAGAGGACAGAGTGAGAAACAGGCTTCTTCCTTTCACTTCCACCTCACAACCACGAGTTTTCCCAGAAGGCCGCAGGCTGAGAGACAGGAAACAGGGATCTGCACAGACCAGCACGCTGCCTCCAGAGCCTCCAGCTCTACCCAAGGAACATTCACAGATCCAGAGCCTCCTGCAGCTTCCACTCAGACACAAGATTCCGCAGCACCACATACCAAAGAAAGCAGCATCAAGTATGTACCCAAAGAAACAGGTTTTGAACCCATATGTTACTCAGGGCATTGTAAATGATCCACATGGAGAGAGTATTATTTTAAATATTCATTTCACAAAATAACAGTGTTATTTTGAATACACGCTTTAAATATGCACTTAGATTTAATCTTACAGAGATTACATTAACTACAAAGGTTGAAAGCAAAAGTTCTCAAGAGTTATCTTAAATATTTTCAGCAATCTGGGCAGTAAGAATTTTGCATTCTCCCATATTTGTAATTCGACTCAAACAACATCGAGAGAGAGGAATTTACTGAGAGTCCTTGGAAACTAGCAACATTCTTGAGTCTGGTAATCCCAGTCTGAGCATCTCAGAGTTACTGTCACATCTGCAGAACACATTTACAAAAGCTCCTCATTTTCTTTCTTTCTTTATTTATCTGAGCAACAAGAGGAGGGAAAACAGATTTTACTAAAGGTACCATTTTCCTGACAGACTGATGGGTGCTGCAAATGATATTGTTTTGTTTGTAATACTTGTGAGATCTTAAAGAGATTTTTAATCCAGTCCATTCCATTCCATTAATTTAATCTGGCACATCTGTATTTAAATCTTAAACAGTAAAGCTGTGCTGATGATCGCGTTTTACCTTGACTTTAACCACTTTATCATATTTCACAGTATGCAATGTACATTCGGCGCTCCTGTTCCCATCTGCATCGGCGCAAAACTATGTTACTTTCCGGAAGGGTTTCTCTGCTGGAATTCATGAGATATCAATCTGTACGTGGCTGAAAGTGGATGCAGATTATGTTGGCACGTTGCTGTCTTACGCCACCGAGGACAATGACAACAAGTTGGTCCTCTATGGTCGCAACTCAAGCATACAAGGTAGCATGGATTTCGTGATTGGTGATCCCGCATACCGCGAACTATCCATTGGGAATATTCTGGATGGCCGCTGGCACCACATCTGCGTCATATGGTCCTCCATTGAGGGACGATTTTGGCATTACACAGACCGCCGCCTGACCTCCACCGGTTCAAAGTTCCAGAAAGGCTACGAAATTCCTTCCGGGGGGTTCATGGTTTTAGGACAGGAGCAGGATACAGTGGGAGGTGGCTTTGACATCGCCGAAGCTTTCGTGGGCAGACTGGCAGGTTTTGCTTTGTGGTCCCGAGTCTTGACCCCTGGCGAGGTATCCGGGGTTGCCACAGGTAGAGGACTGCCCAGAGGAGCGGTGCTGACCCTGGATGATGTGGATCAGTTGCATGGCTCCGTTCAGCAAGTCAGCTGTGAATGCTTGGAACATTGTATCTGATGTCAACACAAAAGGATCAGAACTATTTTTTAAAAGTTAATTACATGTTAAGATTCAAGAGGTGTGCCCCTCTCATCGTACTTTTCACGTAAATCTAATTTCACGCAAAATACCCTACAAAGATGTCCCTTAAGTATTCGAACACCCCTGTTAATACTGAGGCAACATTTAAATAAAAAGTTTGTATTTTATGAAAATGTCACAGACATTGGCTGAGATTAGGTAATGGAGTGCAGTAGAATACTGACAGACTAAATTCTGACATAGGGGGCCACTCGATTTAGCATCTTGGCATGATGGAAAAATACAAGTGATTAGAAACGGCTGCCTTTTTTCCAGCACTAGGATTGCCATCCAATGTAAACACTGGGACACATTGGAAGTGTATCAGAAAAACATTGAACAAACATTGAACAAATGTACATTATCATCTGCTCTTGTAATTTGTAAATATCACATACCCCTGTTGCACGAATAAAATTTTTATCAAAGGGGAAACATTGCTTACACTCCCTCAATATAAATGTGTTCGGTGAGTTAATTAGGTTCCTGTTTTGGACAAGTTAATGTTAATCCATGGTCGAAGCATATCAGCGGCTGGGTATGCAGGGCTTACGCAAATCTATATTTTAGAATAGGTTATGTAATTATGATTATATTGCCATGACTGTCCATTAGAAGAGCAGTGCGAAGTACACATGGTCAAGTATACACGGTTGTCTGTGATTTTAAATAGGTATTATCACTCATAGATCGAATTATGCTCCCTCAAACGTATTTTAGTGAAGTCAGCAACGAAACTACATTTCCCACCAATGCCGCGCTGCTTCCTATTTTTGAGCCTATCTACTGTCCGTAGAAATTGTCACGAGATTCCTTATGATTGTTAGTCATGGGGACACTTTGTACGGGAGAGTTTGGTAGTTTCAGTTGTAGATTTTGAAAGAAATTTGCATCCGTGCGATTTGAAGCTATCACCCGTAAGCATGGCCAACATAACAAAGAAAGTGTCGTGGTCTGGCCGAGGTGAAGATTCGGCCCGCGGGGAGACAACACCGCTGCTGAACGGAGCAGCAGAAGAAGTCCGATATACGAGACAGGTAGCTAACGATGCTAGTCAGCTAAAAACCGGCTGACTACATTATGCCTGTGCATTCACTTAGTTCAAGCAAATGTTTTGGTTGTAATTGTCAAGTCCTCTCACTGCCGGCTGAGGAGCCTTTACTCAACAAGCTGTTTTTTTGCGTGAAACCGTTTACGAGAAGGAAACGTTGTGCATGCAGTAGTCAGCATGCAGCCCTATCCGATTACAAAAGCGTAAAGCATGCCGACAGCTGAAAATGTTGTTATAGTTGAATGCCATTTTTAATTGATTAACCATAGTTGAACCCACAGTCAATGAGCTTTGAAAGAGCATGTTAAGACCACAGAGATGCTGTTTCACGCCAGCTGAAGAGCTGACAAGCTGCGCAACTCTGGATACCCCAACTTCCTATTTCGCATAGTTTCAGTATTAAGTTTTGATGTGATGTTCGCTGACGTTTTATTACGTTACGATTTAACGCAATAGCATCAAACACTGTTGGGAATATAAGTGTTAGGAATATAAATGGTTAGGCCCCTTTATCTAAAAGGTCGGGGGGGGGGGGGGGGGGCACAGACGCATTGCTTGGTGTTTTCAGCATGTAACGGTAGATTCCTTGATTGAATGTTTTTGGTCCGTAGTCTTCGGGGGGAGGTATTTTTCACATAGGCAGGCTGAGTACCGTGGATCTGGAGGAGGACATTACGTCAGAAGAGGTAATATTTTAGCTTCTTCTTCTTCATTTTTAAGTCTTCGCAGACGTGCTCATAAAAGTATCCTCATCTGAACTGTTTGTCAACAGCTCTCTCACTGACGTCTAGAAACAATGCTTCCACAGTTCTGAAATGCACACACCGCATAGCAGAGAGGGTTATCTGTCTCATGTCAGGTCACAGTCTGAGTCCCTCATTAGATATGGATGTACATTTTTCCGCTTCCTTAAAAAACAAATAGTAGCCGTCTGTGATCCAGGTCTCCTGACTCATCCGGTCAGCCAGCCAGAATTCTGGAAATTTCCATGACTCTTAAGATCCATCATCCAATCTGGCTTATTTTTAATTCTGTTTAGTTTTAGTGAGCTGGGTTTCCCAATGTTGCTGGCATGGGCTAAGAAAGATTTGCTTGCCTGGATATTTACTAAAGGATCCGGCTTGATTTTGCCTGCCCTTAAAACAAGCAGCATGAACATGCTTCATTTGACTAATTTGCTTTACTGGACTAGATCATCTTTTCCTTCTTGTCAAACAGGACTCTGCGAGAGGCAGACCAAGAGAGATCCCTCACAACGAGAAGCTGCTCTCCCTTAAATATGAGGTGAAATCTCATTAACGTGACGTGATCTTTGGCAGCGCACTGACTCCTTTCAGAAAGGAGCACTTTGAAACCTCAGGGCTGGATGGCTTCTCTGTTCAGTCTCTCCGCTGCGTATGCTAAACTTTGTCATTGATCTGAACTCCTCCTCATGACTTCTTTCTTCTTCACTGTGTCGTTTTTCTATCTGTTTCTTAAAGAACATTTTAAGTTTGCCATGTTAAATGATGCCTGTGTTCCCCATCACACTGCTGTTTGTGTCTTGTTTCAGAGCCTCGACTATGACAACAGTGAAAATCAGCTGTTTCTGGAAGAGGAGAGACGCATGAGTTATGTGGTCAGTAACGTGACTGAGTGAAGATCGTTTTGTGAATATCTTCTCCATTCAAAGTGTTGTTTTCCTGTGCTGCGCACTCCAGATGACCTGAGAGAGCGTCTCCTTGACGACGTAGTTATGTTAACTTAATTTGAGAGTTGAGCGTGTTCTGATGGACGTCTCTTTACTGTAGAGTTTCAGATGTCTGGAGATCAGTCGCTGGGTGATCTGTGGACTCATCGGCTTCATCACTGGACTCATTGCCTGTTTCATTGACATAACCGTGGAGAAACTGGCTGGTGTGAAGTACTCAGTGGTCAAACAGAGTATCCTTCCCTCGGAGTGGTTAGGCCCTTAAATTCTGCCATGTGATTGGCTCAGATTATTGGTGGATGAGCAGTGAATGTCCTATGGTTTGTCTTATGAGATCGACCGTAACTATTAGGAGGAAATGGCAGCAAATACAACTTTACATTACATTACATTATATTTATTCAATTAGCTAACCCTTTTATCCAAAGTGACTTTTAACTGAAGGAAAATACAAACCAAAATACAAACCATACAAACACTCAGATTAGTGCTCATCCACAGCTTTGTGTGAAGTATTCAAACCTGTTTGCTTTTCCTGCAAATATGCTTACAACCTTGTTTACTTATTTTGAGGCTTTTGACAATTCTTTAACCAAGTTTTCAGACATAGAAAAGTTCACTGAAGTAGGAGGCTTGTCCATCTCTCTGATTCTGTGGGCAGTGCTGAATTCTGCCTTTGTCATGCTTGGCTCTCTCATAGTGGCTTTTTTTGAGGTATTCTGTATATGTATATTTTTTTTCTCTCTTTGACAAAGTTGTCTTTGTTTTCACTGCATTTTAAGCATTACTTTCTGCTTCTTTTATGAAGTTTACAGTTGTTTTATGTTGTTGTTGTTGTTGTTATTATTCGGGCTTTTGTCACCAATCATTTGAGCTGATCCCAGTCTTACGGTTCTCTTTCTGCGTCTCAGCCCGTGGCTGCAGGCAGTGGAATTCCTCAGATAAAATGCTACCTTAACGGAGTGAAGATTCCACGAGTCGTCCGACTGAAGGTAACGTTTTTTTGTTTTTTGTTTTTTTCGGTGCAGGGGGTGGGCCAGTTTGAGTGACACTGCCCTCTTAGGAATTTCTCAACCATGCACTCAGCACAACTCGTACCCAGTTTGTCTGTTTAGGTTTTCTTTCTTTCCTCAAAGGTTCTGAGTGGTTGGCATAACTCTAATACTCAGAGCGACTTGACTTATAACCTGATTCCAGGCATGATCTGTCTGCTCTGACCAGCAGAAAGAGAAGAGCTACTCCTTCTCTCAGACTGAATGCATCCGTTTATTTTTACCTCTACATTTGTTTATTTAGCAGATGCTTTTATCCAAAGCAACTTCCAAGACAGGCAGAATACAAACCAAACCACATTCAAAGAACCGTTTGCTCAAAGTTTTAATTGGTTCATCGCTGGAGTGGCTTTACTTATTTGCCTCATTATGGTCCTGGCTGGTGACTCACATGAAAGGCGTTATTTTGAACTGAAATCCTTTCTTTGCTGTTTGAGATGGAGCTGTGTATCAGTATGGTTGGCGTCAGCGTTTAACTGTGTAGCGTGGGCAGATTTACTGAGCTCCAGTTTCTCTCCTCAGACCCTGGTGGTGAAAGTGTGTGGTGTAATCTGCTCTGTGGCGGGAGGACTCGCTGTCGGAAAGGTAACCAGAAAAGAAACGACAGGTTCTTAGTTTTATGAATCGCTTTACTTTTTCATTGCTTTTTTTTTAAAAAAATCTTTTTATGTATTGATAGCTGTAGAATGTCGTTTGTCAGAGAAGGTGTCAGACAGTGTTTGTTGTCATGGTTCTCTCCCTCCCTGACTCCCTCCTCACAGGAAGGTCCGATGATTCACTCAGGGGCAGTGGTGGCCGCTGGCGTCTCCCAGGGCAGGAGCACCTCACTGAAAAGAGACTTTAAGGTCAGTGTCGAGCGTGACCTTTCCTCGCCATAGCTGTTGGTTTGACCCGAGAGTGAACTTTGACACCGAACGGTCTTTGTTTCCCATTCAGATCTTTGAGTATTTCCGCAGAGACACGGAGAAGCGAGATTTCGTGTCTGCCGGCGCCGCCGCTGGAGTCTCGGCTGCTTTCGGCGCTCCCGTCGGTGAGACACACCCCACGATTCGCATCAAACAAAAAGCCTAGCACACTTAGTGAAACTTTGACTTTTTACACTCCCTTCCCCATCCCTGTCAAATACCAAAGGGGAAAGAGAGGTGAAGGAAAAAAGCAGCGGGGTAATGTGTTCTGCGTCTGTTCACCTTTTGAAGCTGTGCTGTACGATGCGGCCGTGTGGTAGTCCAGGTGACGTTCCGCCCTTGGGAACTAAAAGGAAAAGGGGTCTCAGCGAGAGCTGGGTTTTCTCCCCTCTCCAGCTGCCTTAAGGCTGTATCAGAATGACTGACAGACATGACCAGCTAGACAAGACCAGGGCTGTATCCAGTTTACCACATAAAATCATGCCAGATCAAAGCCGACGTGATCTGAGGATGCTGTCTCTCAGCCATCACTCTTCCTCTGACCATCACTCTTCCTCTGACAGTGTTTTTTTTTTCCTCTCCTCGTTCCAGGCGGGGTTCTCTTCAGTTTAGAGGAAGGAGCTTCTTTCTGGAACCAGATGTTAACATGGAGAATCGTGAGTGTTTTCAGGGCTTTGACGGAAAGGAGCATACGGTTTCTCTCTGAGCGAGACAGACTTTAAAAAAAAAAAAAACTCCACCTTTTCTCTTGTTTGCTCTCCCAGTTCTTTGCCTCCATGATCTCTACGTTCACTCTGAACTTTTTCCTGAGTATCTACCATGGGAAAACTGGTGAACTCTCCAACCCTGGTCTCATCAACTTCGGCCGCTTCGTCGGTGATGTAAGTACCTCTCTCTCTCTCTCTCTCTCTCTCTCTCTCTCTCTCTCTCTCTCACCCCCCCCCCCTCTCTCTCTCACTCTCTCCTCCCTTAAATCTGTAGCAAAGTTCAGGATAATGTTTTTTCTCATAGACCTGAAATCTGTTCAGATGCTTATTGTAATACCACCAAAGCAGCGGTAAACAAACTGTGCATTATGTCGTTGTGTAATGAAATTCCCTCACAGAACCTGAAAATCCTCATAGTTGTTTTAAAGCTTCTGTAGCTGTGATGTGTGTTGTGTGTGTCATTGTGCCTGTTCTTGTCTGTTTCCAGAGTGTGACCTATAACCTGTATGAGATACCTCTTTTCATCATCATGGGAGCCATCGGTGAGAATAACACTTCACTTCTCCTGGTTTGTGAACAATAACCAAGAAAGTGTCACTTTTTTTTTTTCGTGTGTGTTTGACCAAATTCTCGTTCTTTTCCCCTCTCCTCTGTAGGTGGGTTGCTCGGGGCACTCTTTAACTTCCTGAATTACTGGTTGACGATACTCCGCATCAGGTAAGATGACAGACTCGCCTTTCTGCCCCGCCGCCGACCTATTGACCCGCTCCTGACCCCACCTTCAGACCCGATCTCTCATCTGCCCGCACAGGTACATCCACAAGCCTTGCCTGCAAGTGATGGAGGCCATGCTGGTTGCCGCGGTGACAGCGGCCGTGTCCTTCGCCATGATCTACTTCTCCAACGACTGTCAGCCATTAGGGGAAGAGAATTCAGAGGCCTACCCTCTACAGGTGACTGAACTCTGCACCGCTGCACCCGGATCTGTGATCGGCTGGAAATGCCTGACATTGTTGTTTTGGTTTACCATCTGTTTCGTTTGAGTTTTCTCGGCCTTGTCGAGCTGTGTTGGGAAACGTTGCCCCGGGTGACTGGCGTGTGGCGGTTTTATTACCCAGACAGAGATGCTGCCTCAGATAGAAAAGGCTGTTTTAGGCTGTTTTCTGATCTCATCGACGCCCAGTCTTCGGTATTTTTTGGGGTTCGCTGCAGTACGAGTTTGAAGCATCATTTATAAGAAAGCATTAGGGTCGATGGTACTGGTGAGGCGTGATTCTGTCTGAGAGTGTAGACCTCTGAGGCAAGCCTACGATTTTAGAGCAAAAAAAAGCACCAAGAAAATTGGGAGCTCATCACCTCATTTTTCCCTCCCCTTTTAACTGAGAAACATGACTTTTACAATAAGTATTTATTAAAAGAAAGTGTCTTTAATTGGTGTTGTTTGTGGCAGAATTTTTAAGTGCACTTAGTCATGATTGACACCATGCATTTTTGCTGTTGATTTTATGTTGATCCAAGATCAGTGTAGTTCTAGAAGCTGGCAGTGTATTAGGAACAGAGCTTTTTAAGAACTGATCTGAGACTGATCTGTGAGGTAGTTATGCAGGTAGGCAGGCTCTCACTCCCTGTGTTTGTGTGCTGCAGCTCTTCTGTGCTGATGGTGAATACAACTCCATGGCAACAGCCTTCTTCAACACACCGGAGAGAAGTGTGAGGAGTTTGTTCCACAATCCAGCAGGTGTGTGTCTGTGTCACTGTGTGTGTATGCATTTGTGCCTGTGTATGTGTGTGTGTGTGAGAGAATCCGTGTGTATGTGAGAGTATGTGAGAGAACCCATGTGTATGTGAAAGAATCCGTGTGTATGTGAAAGAATCCGTGTGTATGTGAGAGAATCCGTGTGTATGTGAGAGTGTGTGAGAGAATCCGTGTGTATGTGAGAGTATGTGAGAGAATCTGTGTGTGTGTGAGAGAATCCGTGTGTGTGTGAGAGTGTGTGAGAGAATCCGTGTGTGTGTGAGAGTGTGTGAGCGAATCCGTCTCAAACAGAGGTCACTAACTCATCCCCTGGGATTTTGTTTCACCTCACGTGTTTGATTTGTGTCTGCTGAGCTCACAGTGTTCACCTGTGTGTGTTTGTGTGTGAGTCAGGGGGTTTGCTCTGTCTGTGTGTGCGTGTGTGTGTCTGTGTGTGTGTGAGAGAGAGAGAGAAAAAAACCGTGTCTGGCGAGGAGAGGCTCTTGGCTGATTTAGGGCTGCAGGAAGCAGGACTGTTGGCAGAGATCTCGGTCTCTCCCACGCTCCTGAGTGGACCTCACTCTGATGGCTTTCCCAGAACAGTCAAAACCCCCACACACAGTTTCCAGTGAGACCCACACTGTGTCACAACACACTCACACTCAGAGTCTAGACTCTGAGCTGACAGAGAAATGAACACTGACATGGCCCTCATCACACACTCTTCATGTACAGATGTGATACTCATAGAGATAGGACTCGTACACATCTGCTTTCCACACGCCGCAGACAGACAGGCCCCAGTTCTGTCACACTGCACCCTGTGTTAAGAACAGTGGAGTTCACTAGTGTTTGAGATTTGATAGGAGACATCATGTGAAGGCAATGACACGCCCTGTTTTCAGTCCATATACTAATGCACTCTCTCTCTCTCTCTCTCACTCTCTCTCCTTTAGGCTCATATAACCCCCTGACCCTGGGCATGTTCACTCTAACCTATTTCTTCCTGGCGTGCTGGACTTACGGCCTGACCGTGTCTGCGGGGGTCTTTATCCCCTCCCTGCTGATCGGGGCGGCGTGGGGGCGTCTTTTCGGCATTCTGCTTCCCTACATCACCACCAACAGTACAGTGAGTGCTGATCACATCACCCTCATTTCTGTTCACTCACACAGCGCTCAGCAAGACTCTGTTTATATCGCAGACTGATCTGGGGTCAGTGAAATGCTGCCATCTGGGAGGCGTGTGCGTTACGCTGTGCCCCATTGCTGGGGGAAGCCCAGTTTTTAGCGTTACAGCCGACTGGGTTTTGAAGAGCGCGGTTGGCCGTGCTCTGGCAGAGTCTGCCGTGCAGGGTTCTCTCCCTGTCCTCACACCCCAGCGCCCCCTAGTGACAGTGGACCACACCTACACATTTACATGCAAACCCAGGGGAATGTTATGGGCCTCCACACACGCTACGTTCCCATGGAGACGCTTGAAAATGGACAGGTGAAAAGCAGCGGTGGCTGATAGAGAGGAGACACACGGTAGTCCCTAATCCCCCCAGATTGCCACAGAGGTCGTGCCATGCTGGCGACAGGGGATTGGACATAACAAAATGTGAGGGAAAAGCAGCAACAAAAATAAACAAACAAAAAAAAAAAACGTGAAATGTCGCTTGGTTCTCACACTCACACACAGATTCATTTCTCTTTTATACATGGTTTTTCTCTTCCTTTTGTTTTTGTTTTTGTTTTCGTGTTGCCTGGTTAGTACCAGGCATTGGCCGTGACATGGAGAAAAGGGGTCAAAGAAAAGAACAAAACCAGTAATAACAGAAAAGTCACAAAACAAAACCGTGAACAATGCCTAACTGTTATGACATAAACCCACTCACATGTTCAGAAACATTTATCATGTGTGCTCTGTTTTTTCCCCTCTCTTTTTTTTTGTTCTGTTTGGTTTTTGTTTTTTTCTGCGTGCTGAGACAGATCTGGGCAGATCCTGGCAAATATGCACTGATGGGAGCAGCCGCTCAGCTGGGTGAGTCATTGTTTTTCTTTTTTTTTCTTCTATATGGTTTTGTGTTGTAGTGCAGCTTGGTCCCTGTGACATGCTGTTCACTTCCTTGTCCTGATCAGTAAATGCAGCTGGAATGCGGTCTTGTCGTCATTTTTGGCGAGTTGGAGCTGTCTGCTGGAGGTTTTTTTTGAGAATGGGAGATGGAGGAGAATGAGTCATGTGTGATCCAGCGTGAATGCCATCTTTTGTTTTGTAGGTGGCATTGTTAGAATGACCCTCAGTCTAACAGTCATCATGATGGAAGCCACCGGAAACGTCACCTACGGCCTGCCCATTATGCTAGTGCTGATGACGGCCAAGATCGTTGGAGATTATTTTGTAGAGGTACCTAGGCTTTGTCTCGTTTTAAACGTCGATGTCATTGAACTGATGACAAATGATTAATGGTGCATATTGATAGTATCAGTTAAAGAAAACATAGCCACACAATTATGTTTGTGTGTGTGTTTGTGATTGTGTGTGTGTGTGTGTGTGTGTGTGTGTGTGTGTGTGTGTGTGTGTGTGTGTTTTACAGGGCCTGTATGACATACACATCAAATTGCAAAGTGTTCCATTCCTTCACTGGGAAGCACCAGCCACCTCCCATTGGCTGACAGCCAGGTACTGTCAGTTTTGATTGGGCATTGGTTCTGTTTGTTAGGATAAAAGTACGGTAATTAAGGCTCAGTGAGATCTAATGAAAAATCTATAATAATCTGTTTTTGTCTAACAGGGAGGTCATGAGCTCTCCAGTGACCTGCTTTAACAGAGTGGAGAGAGTTGGCACCATCGTGGACGTGCTCAGCAATACCTCCACCAATCACAACGGCTTCCCCGTCGTCACGGAAATGGCCGCTAGTGACGAGGTATTTCCATTTACCCACCTAAAGTGCCACCGCCCACACGAAAAAACTGTCTCTTCCCCCCTGCCACCTACTTTCTGTTTGTTTGTAAACGGGTCTCTCTCTAACTATTGTGCTGTGCTGTTTTCCTCAGCCTGGGAAAATCTGTGGATTGATTCTGCGCTCTCAGCTCATCGTTCTGCTCAAACACAAGGTAAAACAAACTACAAACATCTGGGTTCAATATTTACTCTCTGCTGTTTGAATTATGTAATATATAGTATCAGAAAGAAAACATGATTGCTTTGTCGTCGTTTTGTAAAGAGGATGTGTGTAGCTTATGACTGTTTGTATATTTGTGTGTGTGTGTATCCATCAGGTGTTTGTGGAGCGCGCTCATTCCCGGCTCAGTCAGCGGAAACTCCAGCTGAAAGATTTCCGAGACGCGTACCCACGGTTCCCCCCCATCCAGTCCATCCACGTCTCTCAGGACGAGCGGGAGTGTATGATGGACCTGACTGAGTTCATGAACCCTACTCCATACACAGTCCCTCAGGTCTGAGCAGTAAACAGTACGGCGTACGTTAGCCAGCACACCTCAGGCCGCAGGGCGTGTCGCCCTTCCCCCCGGGGCCTGGGCGGCTCTGATGTGCCTCCTTTTAACGTGCGTGTTTTCACCCTTGGCCCATTTCAGCCAACACCTGCCAACGTGGAGTGGTTTCACCAGAGCCGTCACGTTTACGTCATGGCTCTAGACAAACTCAGGTGGCCCTCTGAAGTGAGCCGTGTTCACACCGTCTCTGGAGATGCTCTGAGTTGAACCTGTGTTAAGTTTGTAGTGTGGTGTATGGAGGTTATTAGCTCTGAGTTTAACCTGTGTTAAGTTTGAAGTGTGGTGTATGGAGGTTATTAGCACAGCGCTGAACCTGTGTTAAGTCTGTAGTGTGGTGTATGGAGGTTATTAGCTCTGAGTTTAACCTGTGTTAAGTTTGCAGTGTGGTGTATGGAGGTTATTAGCACAGAGTTGAACCTGTGTTAAGTTTGTAGTGTGGTGTATGGAGGTTATTGGCTCAGAGTTGAACTGTGTTAAGTTTGCAGTGTGGTGTATGGAGGTTATTAGCACAGAGTTGAACCTGTGTTAAGTTTGCAGTGTGGTGTATGGAGGTTATTAGCACTGAGTTGAACCTGTGTTACGTTGGCAGTGTGGTGTATGGAGGTTAGTAGCTCTGAGTTGAACCTGTGTTAAGTTTGCAGTGTGGTGTATGGAGGTTAGTAGCTCTGAGTTGAACCTGTGTTAAGTTTGCAGTGTGGTGAGGTTAATAGCGCAGAGCTCTCCTGGTTTGCTTGTATCTCTGCATTTGTGACTCTCATAGCTGCTGTACAGTTAAGTGGTCTGAGTTCCAGTGAAAGATGGTTATGAATATAAAAAGTGAACAGAGACCTTCTCAGAGCTAAAGTGAACCGACAACGGGTCTGAGTCCTCGTTCACATGGACAGACATTGTGAACGCAAAGTGAAAAGTGAACTGAAAGCTTTTCTTTGAACTTTGACCTCTTGGTTCACCGTTGTCCCCTTTTAGAAGAGTACATATTAAAATACCTGAAGATTTCAGTGTGTTAAATTACAAATTCTTCTTTAGCAACCACTCTTGAAGTAGTATTCCTCTTTTTTTTTTTTAACGTTCACTTGTCTTTCTTTTGTGATATGCTAAACTAATTTGGATTAAATGTGGTAAACATATGGTTTATTGCTTGCAGGAAACCTCTCTTCCCCGGGTGTTTAAGTTATTCCGCGCTCTCGGTCTGAGACACCTGGTGGTGGTTGACAGTGAGAACAAGGTGAGTGAAAATCAAATCCTGCCCCTGATTCAGAGGAGGCGGGGCCAAGCCAACGCCTGCATTGCGATTTGGCGGCCGGTGAGCTGTTCAGTGTTTTGGTGTGGTGAGTTGTCAGTAAAGTGATAGTGACGTTTTTTCGTTTGCGCTCTGTGCTGTGACAGGTTGTGGGACTGGTGACGAGGAAAGACCTGGCCAGGTACCACCTTGGCAAACACGGCCTGGAGGAGCTGCATTTGGCCCAGACATGATCTACACCTGGCCTCTCCAGAGACTCCACTGAGCACCTGTCGTACGTTGACCCACTGGGACACCACCTATGCATGACCCCCCCACCCCCACCCCGAGGGGCCCTGTCCTGGATCTCTGAGATACTGGCCTAGGCAGACCACGCTGCACACCAGTGACAGCTGTAGGTTCAACAAAACTGAAAAGGGCTCAGTTCGTTCAGAAGGGGGTTACAACACTCCTGTCTCAAGTTTCTCTGGTTTTGCCTTTAGACTTAGCACAGAAAAGAGCATTTGTTTAGAATCTAGATTTGCACTATGTGATTGGATTTATTTATTATTTCATAAGGTAGGTGGATCATTTGAGAGCATTAAGATGAAGCTAGAAACCTTCTACAAATGCCCCTGCTGAAGGATGATGTACAGCCTGTCAGTGTTTGTTCTCTATGTCTCAGTCGCGGCTTTAGTTTGTATATGACTGCTGCTTATGTAAACAGAGGCTTGTCGTGACGTTGACTTGAAGTGCATGAGATTGTTTTGTCAAGAAAAAATGTTTTGGTAACACTTTTCAGGAAGGCCCCAGCTGTAACGCACTGTCGTTTGTTTAAAAAAACAAATGAATGGAAAGAAGAAAAAAAGGATGATGGAATCAGGTTGAGTTTGAAGCTGTGGACTCAGTCTGTTCTGCGTGTCTTGTGAGGGATTTTAACAGAGCGGTTTAAAAGGACAGGAGATGGTTAAGTCTAGGGCTGTTATTGTTTACCATCATTCTTACAGTTAGCTTTGGCTCTCATCATTTCATCATCAGCTCCAGAATTGGACTTACAGACAGTATTTTCTCTTTTTTAATTCATTTTCAGTTCTAAGACTAAATTTCATGAGCTATTGCTACTAAAATCATTTGATTCCCAATTGATTCTGCCCCTAACTCATCTTAAGCTTTAATCACCATTACAGAGCAGTTTAAAACTCAGGCTTTAGGTTATGTCTTACCTTTTACGTGTGTGTGTGTGTGTGTGTGTGTGTTTCCAAACACAGATTTTTATAGAGCGTTTATGATTTCTTCTAAACCGTGTTCTCTTTCTTTTGTTGTTGTTGTTGTTGTTTTGTGTGCCATGGTGTTTACCCAGTGCTGCCTTGTGTAAATTAAATTCATTCTCTGGTTCTGGTACTTTCTTCAGTTAGATTACAGTGAATTTCTGATGATTTTTTTTTGCGTGTATTTTCAAACAAATGCACTTATTTTTTGCACATGTGTCCTGCTGACTTCATCCTTTGACAAGTTCTGGTACAAATTTTGACCCTAAATTTTAATTTAATATTTGCATGATTTGCAGAGACTGTTATCTTGTTTGTTTTTTTTGTGTGTGTGTGTGTGTTTCTCCACAGACAGAATATTTTTCAAGCTCTTAATATTTGCACTTAAAAAAAGCATAACAAACAAAAAAGACACAGTACTTCATATTTATGCATCCACAGAATGTGACGCTTAAAAGTGACTTTATTTTCCGTGAAAATTCCATATTCAGTGGATGGTATGAGAGGAGCTTCCTCTGAAATGATGTGTTGATTGACAGAGAGATCAGAGTATCCCATATATAGATGTCTTAAAGTTACCCAGTCAGTTTCAAATGTTAGTCATCTTGAGGTGGTTTGCAAATAGTCGATCTCAGTGGAAAAGCAGTGCACCTTCCATTGTGTGAACAAATCAATGATTATGAATCATTTTCTGACCTTTCTCCTCTACCTTATTTGTGTACAAAAAAGTAATGCTGTATTTTATAACCATTTGAAAGATATTGTGAACTAATAAAGCTATGGATGAAATATGGAAAGGTTTTTTTTTTCTTTTTTAATCCCAAAATAGTAAAGCCAAATAAAACATTTTGAGTCTGGCTGTTGACGTCCTTTCATTCAACAGTTCTATCTGCTAAAATTCAGTTATTACAGTAAAAATGAAATGAACCAAACACAGTTCCAGGTTCATAAGTAGTGCATCTGTTTTCCATACTTGCCCAAGCGCAGTGGGTTATGATAGAAGTTTCCAAACGCCTATGCGTGGGAAGGATAAGTGGGTTATTCCTGTTAATTAGACAACAGCAGAGCCTGACAAACTGCCACGATCCAACAGTCAGCTCTCTTTCACCTGTTCAAAATCATTCACAAATAGTCCACAATGAACCATGCTTGCTTTCCCATATGGCACACACATGTACAAGCTACATAAGCAGACTTATTATGCACATATGAGATTTATTGTCATCAGTAATAAGTAAGTGGATACAAATAGATTGCCATAGTTCTGCTGATTTGCGTATAAAAACCCATTAAGGATAATGACAAGTCTGACACCTCAATGGGAATTACTACCTCCTGTTCCCAGAAGGCCAAGCTGCCTCGGGTAGGCATGAAAGTGTTAATTTTATTGTAAACGTGAATGTGTCCATTTGCAATTAAAGAACGTGAACTTAAACGTAGTTCAGGTTCGTGTGACATTCGGAATCCTCGTGTGCCGTAAAACAGTGCTCGCTTAAAAATATTAATTAATTGATTAATTAATTAATTTTTTGCAAGTGGCGATTTAGACGACGTAGCTAGCTGTACTGCTGAAGCCAGTTCATATGATTATTTGAAGGAGTTTTCTGAGCTAGTCGGTACAGATTCCGACGGGGAAAAAAATCTCATTTTTATGCAAATTGTGCCCGCCGGGTCTCAAAAAACAAGTCCGAACGTCTGCCACAACGTCATCAAATTTTTAAATTCTTGCAAGGTGGGAAGGACATGTGCGATTAGTTGTTGCATTTGCTTGAAGGATATTATGCATGGTTTTTGGTAGGTGAGTACTGCGTACATTGATGTACATATGCATGCACATGAGAAAACAATGGAATTTAAGGAAAAGGAACACTCTCTCACTCACTCATGATCTAAGCCGCTTATCTTAATCAGGTCGCCAGTCCATCGCAGGGCAGACACACAAACACATTCATACAGGGGGCAATTTAGTGTCTCCAATTCACCTAACCTGCATGTCTTTGTCTATACGAACAGAATTATTGTCATAAATTTGTAGTGTGGTTTACTAGCGATTTGGTGTTGTTCAGGGGTCAAATGTTCATTTCAGAGGTGTTTTGTATAACCCGTAACCTCGTAACATGATGAATTTATCTCAAGGTCAGTTAAGTAGGCGGTCGTTCAGTGTGGTCGAGCTAGCATTCGCGTTTACGCTGCTAAAAAAATGTAGTCACGGTCCAAACCACCTCCAAATGTGGTCCGAGTGATCGGATCCCGATGCGACCTCAATGCACATTAGGTGCGTTTACACCTGTACTTCAGAGCTGTCCACCGTATCACCAAAATCGGAGGTAATGCAAGGTGTAAACAGGGCCTGTATGAACTGAAGTGTGAACTTTACAAGACTTCAAGCTGCATCACTTTATCAAAAGAGTCAAAAGCGTGTTAGTATGGAAATAAAGTGAGTATATGAACTCTCTTTGCATTTGATTTGATTTACGCAGGAGACCTGGCAACCTCACAGGTAAACAGAATCAGTGCAGGGATCTCTCTGCGTCTCAGATCACATAATCCACTTAGCATTAGCCAAAGCCATCCTTCCACCATCCTCTTAAGTCCACAGTGAATACAACACAGCTGTTTAGCATCATGCCAAAGTCTTTACTAACTGTGTTAGCATTGAGAACACTTGGCATTGTGACACTGTATTTCATTATACCACTAATTAGTTTATATGTTTTTTGGTTTGGTCAGTGTCCCATTATGAATTGTTTCTAATTCAACTGACTGTGATGATTTTTTTTTTGGTTGGGGGGGGGGGATTTACCTTGTACACATACTTAAATTCTTTCTCTGTGAAACTGAGGTAATCAAAACCACAAACATCTCTCACACTCATTGAAACCTATGTGAGCAGTTTCTCATACTGATATTTTGTATGGTTTCTCTTATCAGGTTTTCATTGCTTTGAGTACTTGGAGACAGGAAACAAAGAGGCAAAGAACTGTGTGATAAATTGCAACATTTTTATTATCAAGATAGAACCACTCCACTCACTGAGCGTTTAGAAGCTGCGAACACTGAAAAACACAGGGAAAGGCCACCATTACAGTCATAATCACGTACTCTTATAATGAAGAAAGTGCAGTGTTTCTATGACGTAGCATTTGTATCATTCTACATAAAAAAACAACTCAAAACATGTGCTAGGTCTGCCGCTTTTTGGTTCACAGCTGTAACAAGGAAAGTGTTTCTGAAAGGAGGTTCTAATGTTTAAACAGGACTAATGAGAAGAATATTTCAGATTCGAAATCGAACCACACTTTCATGCAACATTCTGTCAGTGTAAATGCCTCAGCATTTCACCCCACTAATAAGCACTGCAACATCAGTCTAATATTATTTACTCCACCAATGTTCCCCCAGTGTCAAAACAAAGCGAAATTAGATCAAACATGTGGAAAAAAAGATCATTCAGCTAAGCTGGCGATGTGGCTGGTGTCCAGTTGTCCCGGGTTTTGGCACAGTGGAGGGAAAGCGAGTGTGTCTGGGAGAGTCCAGTAGTTGGGTGGGGCGGAGGGGGGGTGTAGATGTGTCTCTGTCTGACAAAGGATGAGACCCGGAAGAAGACGGACAGTTAAAAACCCAGTTGTCCTGATAAAAGCCGTAGACGGAGATGGCCGTCGTTTAGTTGTTCTCAGATGATGCCAAACTGAGCCAGCTCGTGCAGCTCCAGGTGACTGAATGCTTCCCAAGGACAAACCACAGTGATGTCTGCACAAGATGGAACAGGTTTAAGGGCACGTTTTGTCAAAATGGCAAGCTTTTTCTTTCTTTTTTTTTTTTTTCAAATAATGCAATATAAAGCAGTAATACTACAGTGCTGATGCTTGTTATACATAAATCAAGAACTTACCTGTGCCCAAACCTTCCATTCCAGGAATTTCATCCCCAAATCTGGAAAAAAGGGAAAAGAAAAATATGGAATCAGTTAAGATGTTTGTTAAACATTCTGAAATATTGTAAATGAATTGCCACTGCTCAAGCTGTTCTTGTTTGTTTGTTATTTTGTTTGTTTGTTTGACTGATTGTTTTTAACCTGCTCAGATTTGAGGAAAGTGTTGTCGGTATGTGATAGGATTACATTACCCCTTCACACCCTTCTTGGGCGGTTTGCTCTTGAACTGCCTCGTCATCCTCTGCTTGAATTTAGGGGGACCTCGTCTCGGGGTGGTTGGCCCCCCGACTACCCTTGTGGGAGTAGAGGGCCCATCGCTGAAGCTCCCACTGCTGCTGCTGCTGCCGGTCAAACTCATTCTTCACTCCCTTTCTTTCTCCTGTCACAACAACAACAAAAACATCGATCTAAGTATCAATCTAAGAAGAATACTACAACACATACCTACAATGTTTTTATTTAATGTATTTCTATTCATCAATGTCAAGAGGTCTCACAAGAGCCTCCAGCTTAGCACGAACACCTAAACTCTGCAAACAATCTGCATAGAGTGCTAAGGGGAAAATCTGATAATTACGAAAGAGCAGTAACACTTCAGCCGTGCAAAAGAGCGGTAACACTTCAGCCATGCAAAAGAGCAGTAACACTTCAGCCGTGCAAAAGAGCGGTAACACTTCAGCCGTGCAAAAGAGCGGTAACACTTCAGCCGTGTGACAGTGTAAAACGTTTGCAGCCTCTTGTGCGAAAGGAGAGATCGTTCACGATTTTGTGCTTACCTTAAAACGAGTGCTCTTCTGAGGTTTTGCAGGGTCCAGTATCAGACTTCGCCCTATGGCTCTAAGACACCGCCGCTCCTGGTCTGCAAGGGCCGCTTAAATACCGTATTTAGCGGGCCAGCATTTGCGTCAATGTGGCAGCAGCTGAGGCTGACAGATTGGGCCCGGTCACAGAAAAGCAATCTGCTTTGTATTAACTCGGACACGATCCAGAGACTAAACCTGTTACTCTCCATACTCCATGGCCTTCATTCATAAATCTCATTCAATGGTGAGATCTCACACCTGTGCACCGTTCTGTCGGCCTTGTATTAGCCTGCAATCATCCGTCTGGCCATTCTCACATTTTGGTTCAGCTTCATTTAACTAACTTAATGACAGGATACATAGCACAGACTTGACAAAATGCTACTACCTTTGACACAGTTGGCCTATGCTGTTAGAGACAGTGAAGATTCACGACACAAAAAGTATATAGCCTACAGATGTTGAAGATAAACAAAAAGTATATAGCCTACAGATACACACAGACATTGTGTCAATGTAATCGCTGACAATGAGCCTCGCGGCATTGTCTGGCATGCTAAGCGGCTTTGCAAGTGAGCTAATCAGCTTCCGAGGATAATTCTTCAAAACCTCCTCGCGAACTTGCAAGCATCTTTACGCACTGAGAATTTAATTCAATTCCATTTTGAGTTTCAAAGATGATACACAAATGTGGTGTAGCGATACTTTGGTAAGCATGTTGCTGTCTACAGCAAAGACCAGACACACTCCGTCCCCACTCGCCTCAGTAATAACACAGCAATGGACATTTCTGTAACAGGTTACACTTTAAACAAGGTCCCATATTTCTTTTCTGTTTAATACCGAGACACTGTCATTCCTAGAAAACGTTCTATAAATACACAGATCATAACCAAACATTATGTTCAACAGTGAATGTTGGAAGATAATACTTTTGTGGGACTACAGTCATCAGTGACAACTCACTTAAGACTTTAGAGAATGTCTTATGTTAAATGAAAAGGGTTGACATGAAACGAGGGTGTTTATGACAGAAGTCTTTTATTCGTAATAAGAAACAGTCTGTGACGTCATTCGTAGCGCTATTAGAGATAGCAGGTTCTTGTACTGTTCTTAACACTCAATACTTGCTGAAGTAAATGTGATTGATAGTAACTGAGGCAGCATTTAAGGACTCACATAACGCCTCCAGACGACAGGTGTTTGTCATCACAGGTAAAATGTAGAGCAATGCTTCAAGGACAAGGTGAAGTATAAGGAGTCAGGACACGCAGGCCTACTGTTTACTTTTAGGGACCTTCAGAGAAGTTTAGAACAAGAACATGACCTTGACGTGGGTCGTGCAACACCCTCAGTATTGTCCACAATACCTCATGCTTATATGATTTATTTATTTTTCTTTGTTCTCCCAGATTCGTTGGGTATTCCTACTGAGACAAACACCAGTTTATTGTCATTTTAAAGGGTCTCAGTAAAAGTTCTGTAGGCTATCCAAATTTACAGAACTTTTACTAACACCCTTCCAGATTCAAAATAACCACACTTCCGAGCGCCTCGACACTTCGAGCCTGCTTACTTAATCAATTCTCTCTCTCTCTCGCTCTCTCTAACTCACTCACTGCTCCCTTGGTTGGCTAGGGGATGAGGGATGTCGGCTATTTGTATTTTAAAGGCAGAGCTGATGGACTGATGAAAACAGTGAAAGAGACAAACAGAGGGCTAACGCTGATTACAAAATGCCATGGGTCAGGCGAAATGTCCGCAAATTTCATCAACTCTTTCCTTCCCTGGTATCATTAAATCAGTCTTGTATCCCCTGGAGACAGGGAACGTCGCACCCAGCCGTCGATTCGATAAGAATCTCCTTCCTCAGAATTTTAACTCAGAAAAGATTTTTTCAAATTACCAGACGGAAAAAATACAAGTGTTAAGAACCGCCAAGATATCAATCTCCTGCTTTGCTAAAGATTGAGGTTTTTCGCCCGTTCTGTTTAAGCTTAAATAAAATAAAAGTAAAACAATAATTTAAGTTACAGCTGTATCTCCGCATTTTTAATAAAAATACGTACATATTTAATGTTTCATGTCTCCCCCCATCGTGCACAGTGTAGCCTTTCTGAATTATTCTGCTGAGACCTTTATACCTCTTGATGCCTCGCTCAGTACCGAGATCAAGCTGAAACATGGCCTGTCCACTAGGTCGCAGTAGCACGTCTGGATATGAAATTACGTCCAGCATCATCCTACGTGATAGGTGTCCTTCCCCAAAAAATACATCAGTGTAAAACCACCTATTTAAAGTCATTAAAGAAGATTGCATAGTATTGTTCAACAAAGGAAACAATTTTGTTCATGTGAATATGAACAAAACTGTAACTTAAAAACTTTTTAAAAGGAAAGTGAAGACAGCAACCAGTAATGCGTTCAAGTTATGTGTAACCAGAGACGCGTGACGCCCCGATTGGTATCTTTTATTTCCTGTACGCGCTTCAAGATTTGATTTCATCTGACAGGTTTTCAGAGAGTCGCATATACTCGACGCAGAGGTAAGTAATTTTAATCAGTAAAAGCGTCGACTTTAATGAGGTTTAGTCAGCAGTCTTTTCAGGTTAGAAATTTAGAAGTTTATAAATCCTTTCGTAGTAATAAAGTTTCGCAGTTTTCTGGGCTCGTGAGAATGTTAGCACTTAAGAGGGTTGGAATGCGCCGTGAGAGGGTTTTCTTTTGCATTCATTAATGTTCCGCTAAGCGCGAACGCAAATTAGTTAAAGGTGTCCTTTTGCATTTATAGTGCAGTTTTGTGTTTACATTTCAACAGCAGTTTTACAGTTTCCATTGTACAATTACGTTTTCAATCGTAAAGTTAGGCTATATTAAATTCAGTTAATTAAAATATGCTGTAAAAAGTAGTATCAGTTGAAGTGCGGGCCCCTTTCGGTGCTCAGAGCACTCAAAAAGTTCATTTTAGCGACCTATGTCTTATATACCAGTCTATATCAGTTCAATTAACAGCTGTTTGACGATGATGATAATGATAGATGATAGATGATGATAGTGATGATGACGTTATTGTTGATGATGAGTATGATGATGATGAAGTTGAAGGGGATTATGAAGTTTGATCATAATAATCACTCCAACAATTTTTCATGGAAATGGAGGGATAATTGAAAAGATCTGTGTAAAAATCGTTGTCTTTGAAAGTGTGTGTCATTTTCTTGTCTCTGTGCATGGCCTGGGAAACCACATCCTTTACAGCCGTGTGAGCGCTTTTCACCATATAAGTCTCTATCTCTCTCTCTCTCTCTCTCTCTCTCTCTCTCTCTCTCTCTCAGACACACATGCACACTCACAGACATACACGCGCACACACACACACACGTGCGCGAGCAGACACACATGTGCCCGCAAGCTCAAAGACACACACACACACACACACACACACACACAAAGATTTGCCTATGACATGTGCTGTCTTAAAGGAATAATAACATTACCATTTATTAAAGGATAAATTACAATAATAGACCAGGAGTTTCTAACAATACATTCTATACATGTATAACGTTTCTGCGCTAGACTCATTCATCTTCTTTCTTCCCTTTTTTTTTTTTTTGGGTTCTTCCGGTTACAGGATGTTCTCTTTTGTCACGGGTCTGTGCTTTTTTTCTTTTTCATTTTTTTTGCATTAAAACGGTGCCCTGTTTCAGCGCTGTGCTTGGCACAGCTGTGGTTTGTATGAGCGGCTGAGCTGTGTCTTTACTCGCCGTGGACTGTGAGCACTGAGGCCTTCTGCAGCTCACTTTAGTCTCTGTAGAGGCTCGTCAGCGTTACCTTCTCCTTCACTGGTAACTGGAGATGACTGGAAGGAGCTGTCTTATCTTCAATACCAATATGCTTTCCATCAGATCTTTCATAGCTTAGTTGCTTTATTTTGTGTAGGGAATGCGCGTGTGTCAGTTGGTAGCGTGTTCTTAGTCATATTCACAGGCTCTCTCTCTTGAATGGCAGACAGTGTATTTTGACTTGAAAGCTCATCAGAGTCATCAGACTGAACAGTCTTTGTAAGCACATACTTTGAATGTACAGAGGCTTAGTTCATGAGTCTCTAAACCGTTCTTTGAAGGCTATGCCTTTACCGTGGTCACAAGACGGGCCAGGCCATAATGAGTGATTTATAGAAATTTAACTAATACAGGCGTGGTTTAAAAGGTCTGTATATTCAAAGCTAAGTCATAGAGACACGTTGTGTTCATGTCCGTGGTTCATGACGGATGACATCGTATAACGGCGTATCGGCAGGATGAGGCGGATAAAATGGCTCATAAAAGCTGTAATACTAAGTCATTCTAATCTGAGAGAACATTCCAGATGGAGTCTCTGATTGGGTTTTTTGGGGGGGGGGGGGGGGATTTTTTGTCATTGTGTCATTCTGTTTACTGTACTGGTATCAACCGTCCACCATTTGGGTTCCACAAACAAGCATCTCACAGAGATTGATATCGCCCCCTGATGCTTTTGTTTGTGACTGACAGCCAAATATGTGACAGTTCCAGTGAGACACTGAGGGGAAGCCATGCACTGGACTGTTCTGGGAAACTGTTGATAAACAAGATTTCTGTGTATTCACTGAGGTAACATTTTCAGTTCTGCTGAGAGAATATTTCGGCCCCAACATCTCGAACGGAGGCGGGGGGTGGGCACTGAGGAAAGCTGGATCATCCTGTTTATCAACAAGCGCAGAATGCATCTTCACCCTGTTGCTACACCCACAGGCTGCTGTGTAAAAGCAACAGTGGTGTTGCAACATCTAAACACCGTTTGATTTGAATCGTGGGGTTGCGAAGTGGCATGGAGGAAGTCGTGTTAAAATCGAATGTTACGTCCTCTTTTGCGAGCTCTTGTGGTTGACTGAACATCCTGTTTGCTTGAGTTTCGAAGGACTTGAACAGTCCCGCATTTCATATGAAATGACTCTTAAGTTTCTGCAGTTTTAACTATCAGCCTTTGTATGTATGTCAGTTAACTGTGTCGACTCTGACATAGGGAGGTGTTGTTTGGTGGTTTGTTGTAGTCTGCTGTAATTTAATGTGACCATTTTAACATTCACCTGGTTGTTGAAAATGTACATACTCCATTACATAGTTAAAAACAACACCACAGCAATATTTGAGCTATTAGGCAAGGCTTTGAATTACATGGAAAGTCTTTGTGAAGCTACCTTAACATTATAACCCACGCAGTCAACACAGTGTAGTGGAGGATCTTCTTTCTGCAGACTGTGTTTGTCTCTGCATCTCTGCCCAGTCATCTGCTGAGTGTTACAGAGTCCTTTTCTTTTATAGCTGCAGACTGTCTCTTCCTCTCTCACATCTCAGTACAGTCAGAAAGGATGTGTTGGGGTTTTTTTTTTTTCTTTTTTCGCTTTGAGCATATCAGCACACTGATCATTTTTCACGCTCTCCTCGTTTAGCAGCAGCAGGAGCAGGCTTTCATTTGTAACGCTGTGGGAGAGCAGGAAACCTGTACTGTACTGTGTAATCCCGTGGCCTTTCTCAGGCATACTGTTTCTAAGCCATGGCTGTAGTGGTTTATATGTTATGTGGACGCGGCTGTATGAATACGGGCCGTGGATCGGCAGCAGCCGCGGACGGACGAGACAGAGATGATATGGAAACCTCTTTGGTAACCCTCTGCAAGTCCGCAGTTCAAAACGCCAGGGCTGGCGCCGGAGGGAGTGGTTTGCTCGTGTGCATGAGGGGGATCTCCACGGTAACCCTTCACAGGTTCTGTTTGACAGGTTGATGACCCCTGAGTGACAGATGACACAGGGAGTGGCTGGAGGAGGACTGGGGATGTGGTGGTGTGGGAGAGTAGGGAGGTCAGGTTGATATGGAGTCACCTCCTTCCCCGGGAGAGAAGATCGCCCCTTTATATATTCTACAGCATGCTAACGCCCTGCTGCCTGTACCTCTATGTGTGTGTTTGTGTGTGTGTGTGTGTGAGAGAGAGTGAGAGAGAGAGAGAGAGGGGGGGGGGGTGGAGGAGAGAGAAAAATAAAGAGATTAAATGATAAAATGATAAGAGCACAGAAGAAAGAGAGAGAATACAGTGACATAAGTCTGGAGGACAGACTAAATAAAAACTAAAATATATTTTTTAACAAGGAATGGAAATACCCTGGTAGATATATAAATGGAACGAGGGATGGGAGAGAGAGAGAGAGAGAGAGAGCAACCGAATAGAGAAGAAAGAGAGCAGGAGATTAGAGTCAGAGGAGTGGGTGTGGGAGAGAATGAGAGACAGAAAGAGAGAGAGCAGGAGGCAGAGAGAAGGAGCGAGAGAGAGAGGGAGGGAGAGAGAGAGAGAGAGAAAAAGGATGAGATCATCGCAGCCTCATGCCTAATGAGGGATGGGGCTGGGAGGCACGCTGAAGGAAGGCGGAGGGTTTTGCTTCTTCTGCCGGTGAATCGATAGCGTCTGCAGACAGGAATACCATCTCCACATTACTGCCTCCCCACTGCAGCAGTTTGAGCAGCTACCGTCTGTCCAACCTGGATTACAGAGAGATCATTTGGCTATTTACATCCTCTTTCTCTTTTCTCTCTCTCTCTCTCTCTCTCTCTCTCTCTCTCTCTCTCTCCCTCTCTCTCTCTTCTCCCCACCCACACCAAGGGATTCTCCATCTCAGATTTCTGGAGCAGTCGGGGAAATGCGCGTCTGAAGCCTTTCTCTTTTAAGATTTAAAAAAAGAAACAACAAACAAAGAAAAAAAAAAAAACCAATCGCAACTGCGTTTTGTACTCCTAGCCCTACCTGCGGAGGGGTGCTTTATCTTGTGTTCTCCCTGATTTTTTTGTTTTTGTTTACTGTGGAAAAGCTGTCAGAGACACAATGTTGGGCTTGGACGTGTGTGAGTTTGGCGGTCAGGTACTTGAGCTGCTCTGGCTAACAGTTTGCTACAGAGGTGAGAAATTGACCTTCCAATCTATTCTTCTTTTTAGTTCTTTTTACTTCAAAAGCCAAACCTGTAGTTCTGTATACTGTATTATACCATGGTAAAATATGTGCATGTTACTCTTCAGTGTTGACTGTAGCACATCCCCTGCACAGCCCACGGTTGGGTGTCCAACACCAGCGTCACAGCCATAAAAGCAAAGTTGATTTGATCCCATAGGCCGCTGCAGACATTGATGATTCCCAGTGTATCATAATTAGGATGTCTCAATAAACCTGCTTTTTTTTATTGCTCAGTTTTCAGCAGTCCAGTGGACAGGTCGTTTAGAGGCTGAGGGATGCGGTGTAATTACATCCTCTCTCTGTGAACTGAGACGTTTCTATACCCAACCTGATATTCAGTTAAAACAAGCAAAGGCGGCTTGATCGATGGTCATTGATCGCTCGCTCCTTCCTTTCACAGCAGAACACACGTGTGTGTGTGTGTGTGTGTGTGTGTGTGTGTGTGTTTGTGTGTGTGTGTGTCGTGCGTGCAGGCTTCTGTCCCGGGCCCTGTAATTACACGTTAAAGGTGGTGTTGAATCAGGCTGTTGCTCTGCAGACAGTCCTGTCCCTCCCTCAGTTCAGGGCTCCAGCTCTTTGCTCAGAGCTTCGTGTCAGCGGGGCGTCCGCGGGTTTACCGCCTCACCCTCGGTTTGATCCGTCTGCAGCTATGGCAAACGACTGCACGTCGGAGAGCTAATGATATGTGAAAAATGTGTGATTTTCTGTGTTAAAGAAAGCAGAAGAGATAAAGAGTAAAGGAGTGAACAAGAGAGAGAGAGAGTGAGACAGAAAGAGAGAGAGAGAAAATCACGTGACCTCACCTGAAACTGTTCTTTGAAGGGTTTTTTTTTTGTCATTTTTCTTTTTGAAAATGAGGATAAAAAATGGGGTGGACGGAGGTGTGTGTGTGTGGGGGGGGATTTACTACAGAGACCTCATGAATATCACAGGTGGGGGGGGGGGGGGGTGGTACTGCAGATGGGTAGAGAAACCCTGGGGGTGTGTGGGGCTAACTGAAGCCCAGGTTACTGTCCTTTCTCCTCCTCTTCCTCCCCTGCTCCGCAGTGCCAGGGTCTTGATAGGTCGAGGCCTGGCACAGTATGCAGAGTAAATCAATTAGACTGCATTATACAGCGGAAATGCAATGCTCTATGGAAGATGCATGTGTTTGTTATAAACTAGAAAGGAACCTTTTTCAGTTTGTTTCATGACAGAATCTGGCCGGTTGGCCAAACACGTCACTGACATAATGCCTCCACCTGCAGACAGAGGTGTGAGTCTGTGCATTATGGCCTGCAAAATGTTCACGTAAAAAAAACCTGATACATACAGTGTAATCATCTTAGAGATAATCTTCTCTTAATTTTGAAGACCCGTTGTCTGCTTTTGTTTTATGTCTGTGTAAACACTGATTCAGCAGAGCAGATTTCATTACCTTTGAATGGAGTTTTTTCACCTCTAGAGGCGTGAAAAGATTTGTGTGTGCGGCGGTTTGTAATTCTGTTCCGTGAAAGAAAAGAGCTGAATATCACGGAGAAGCAGATCAAAGGCGTTGCAGAAACAACGGATCTAAGACTCCACACCCCCGTAGTGAGTTGTAGTCAAGTCATAAGCATTGCCCCAGCTAGTGCTGTTCCTTTCATTGGCTGACATAGACTACCTCATTAGCGGTCCAGCGAAAGCAGGAGCACGCACCACACGATTTAGCACGAGAACAGAAAGTATTCGGTGAGCAAAAGCGCTTAAAAAAACTCCAGTCGATCAAAGGCTAAGACAGGGAGCCGCCTCTGAAGATCGAAGTAGATTGCCCCCCCCCCCCAATTCAGTGAAAGGATATTATTCTGCTGGAGTGCCAGAAACGAGCCCACTGAGCCAATTTAAAAAGCCTTTGCGTTCAGTCAAACATACGAACGCACGCTTATTAATCCTACTGACCTCCGGTAATTACTGCCACTTTTCCTTCATTAATAAAGATGGCCCTTCCTTAATGGCAACTGGTGGAGCGTATGGGACTGGCGCTTCTAGCGCTTGTAACGTCGCTCAGGAAACGACTTCACAAGTCTCCCCCCCCCCCCCCCCCTCTGTGGGTTCAACTACCATGAGTTTATGTACAGTGTTCAGATCTGTGTGTGGGCTGCATAGGGTGAAAACTATTTTATTGTCAGTCAATGAAAGCCTGTTAGCTCACATCTACAAACTAAAGCTTCCATTTGTTGTGTGCCGGTTTCTCGTGGCATGAATGTGAAGCGGAATGTTACGATATGAATGTTAAAATACGCTCATTTATTTTGATCAGCAGAATTGATATCACTTATAATGTTTTAAACTCTTCCGTGGTCATGAATTATTTTAAACTGCGCGTCCGTATCTCGCCCGTTGGTCTATTTATGTAAAAGCTATTGTTAACATTGTATTGTTGACATCCTGTATGTGACGTTTGTGACGTGTTAGTCCCTTTTGGGCACTATAATTTATCGCATGTTGGTTTGGCGTGGTGCACCACAGCGAATTAATACAAAGTTTTATGACACTGAACCTGAGTTTTTGTTCTATTACTGAATTTCCTCGTTCTTCTACACAATAGCATGTGATCGTGTTAGCAGATAGGACTGTGAAGTTCTAGAGTTGTGAGATGTTGGATGTAGTGTGCCTGCGTGGGCTGAAGCGCGTATTTCTGGCTTGTTTAGAAGGGTTAAAGCATTTAGATTGAACACGGGATTAATCTGATGAAGCTGATGGCAGTATGTGGAACTGGGAGTGGCTTAGCAGCGTTTTATTATGATTTATTATAGAAACCAGATGCATTTGCAGAAGTTTTGTGGTACAGTAGTGGCGTTTATATTTTCTCCCTCTGAGGACGAAAAATTTATTATGACAAGTTATAAATCTAGGTTGACCCACTTAAACTTCCTCAAACTGTTCACCTTGATTGAATGGGTACTTTCCTGGCGTCAGTTTAGACAGTGAGATTGAAAAAAAAAAAAAGAACTTTTGTCACTGGTTGTAACTTGGTCCCCACTGTGATTTGGAATGTTCTACTTCATGTGCTTAGGTCAGAGTGTTCAGATGGTATTACTGAAATGCAGAAAGAGGAGGAAACATTTAACAGAGAGAAAGAAAGAGAGCAAGAGAGATAGAGGGAAGAATCTTGCTTGTCAAGTGTGTAACTTAAAAAAAAAGCAAGAAAAAACAAAACAAAAAAAAACAAGTGTGATATTTAGGGAAGAGGTTCGTCACTGCCTCTCCTCTACCCACCTCTACACCCCCCCCCCCCACCCCCCCCCCCCCCCACCCCATGGAAAAACAGAGCAATACAGTATTAACGCAGTTTGATCATATTTCATAGCCATAACCTTCCATTATTGCATTTTGTTCTCGTAACTGTAAAAGAGGAAGCATACATTTGTGCCATGTCTGGATGTCCCAGATTAGGCTGGACACATTAAAAAATGATGATAGGTCTGTCCAAACACTGGTCAGTGTGTGTGTGTGTGTGTGTGTGTGTGTGTGTGTGTTAGAGTGTGTGTGTGTGTGTGCGGGGTGAAAGCCAGCGTCCCTGTAGTACACTCTCTCCATCCCCCTGTAACCAAGGTGAACTATTCTCCACAGGGCCCTCATTTGGCCCCGTCTAGACAGGTGGAAGGCGGTGATGTCACCGTTCAGCTGTGCAGTCTGTCTGAACCTTTCATTGACTGGCCTGACGCACACACACACTCATGACGGTCGAGATGATAAAACAATTGCCTCTTTGGTCCCTCTGCAAGCGCTTTGCTGGGGCTTTTCCTTAATAGGTGACACTAATACGTCTAATCTCAGATTAGCGAGCTTTGACAGGCAGAAAATGACCAGGAAGACCTGCTCCTCAGTTACTCTGTGAGCTGGTTTGGTCTGAGGCAGTCTCTTTTCCTGGTCTGTGTATGTGTGTGTGTGTGTGTTTTTATGAATAAATCCACTAGAGCATGAGTCATGTGTTTGCTGTCAGATCCACAGAGGCACTGAGGAGTTACACTCTCCGGTCCAGTTTATTCACATATTAGCATTGTCAGACTGGGCTCGTTTGGTGCGGAGTCATCTCCCCGATGAGGCGAGTGGAAGCGAACGCCCGGCGTCATCAGTTTTGGAGAGACGGGCTGGACACTGCTGCAGCGTGAGAATCAGAACAAATGGCCTCTATTATTAAAAGGGATAAATATGCGAATCATGGGCACCTAACTGGGTTACCGAAATCAAATTAGCCAAAACGAGGGATTCAGGCCTGAGGTGGAGAAGCAAGAGAGAGACAGACAGAGAGAGAGAGAGAGAGTTTTGAAAACACACACAGTTTGTTTCCTATCTGAAATTGGCTTCACGTTGGTAATGGATTGGAATAATCCTTTGCTGATGTTCCTTAGTCAACAATCAGAGAATAAGCCCTATGAATGAATCTGGCGTGGTGCTTTTGGCTATGAATTGGTGTGGAAAAGGGTTATTTTTAAGGAGAGTCTGTTTTTTGCCTGGTGAAATCACTCACAGATAGTATTTAAGGTTGTTTTTTTTTCCTGTGTTTTGATTCATATTGGAATTCATGGAAGTCATGTGGCGTAAATGTGATCATCGTTGTAACCATTACACACCGCTGACTCTCTGATAGCTCTCCACATGACACCTGTGGTTCCTCTGCTTGGCAGGCATCATGGCTGACAAAGAGACTGAGGTTCCTGTGGTGGATGACGAAGATGAGACTGACCTGAACTACCAGCCCCCTGCCCAGAAGTCCCTGCAGGAGATCCAGGAACTGGACAAGGACGATGAGAGCCTGAACAAGTACAAGCAGACGCTGCTTGGATCAGGGCCTGTGGTGGCAGGTCAGTCGCCTGTGCAGCCGTTCACAAACTATCAGTGTAATCCATCCACGTATCAGCTTTCCATTCTTTAATCCTTCCATTCTTCCATCCGCGATTCATACGTCCGTCCACCCAACTGTCATTAGACCACTCATGCATTTATCCGTGCATCTGTTACGTAGCGTTGTATCAATCCATCTGTTATAAATCCATCCATCCCTCCGTCCATGATTTTTTTATGTACAGTTTTGGCTGTAAGGTGTTTGAAATGACGGAGCCTCCTCTGATTAGTCATAAGAAAGCAAACTGTTTGGTCACTTACATCATGAACTGTGTGCAGCTTGTAGTTCTCTTCTTTACAAACTGGAACCCTGCGAGAGATAACAGTGTTGCTTAACATCTAAATCGTGGATGTTTGAATATTATAAAAACAGTGGATAGATGGATGGATCGATGGTTCTTTTTGAATTAACGCAATTTAATGTGACCAAAAAACCCCACATATTTCTAATTCCCACGCATGACTAATGGCTGATTCATAACGATCTGTTTCTCTCTGTGCTCAGACTCTGTAATGTATTGATGTGAATTTCTCCTGTAGTAGAGAGCTAGACACAGTCCTCCAGAGACAACCTTCCTTTTCCTCAGCCACTGTCTGGACTGTGTAAGATCCTGGGGACAAGCCAGTTCCACAGCCTAACCCCTGAACAATAACCACTGAGCTCACGAAGGACACAGAGCAAAAGAAAAAAAAAACATGCAGTTAAAAAAAACCAATGTCCTTTGTAACATAAAAACTACAACTAAGTCCTATGGTTAGGCTGAGTAGCTGAATTCATAACACTGTATCCTGAATGTTGTGTCAAGCAGTTCACTGCATTTCTTGACACAGAGTAAAGAAAAAAGGTAAAGGGTAGAGATTTATGTTTGTAACGGACTCAAATAAAACAATTGTGTGATACAACTTAAATAATACCAAAATGCATTCAGCTGGAGCGAGACCCAGCGTATCAATTCAGATTAGCCCTGAAAGTGTGAACGGGAAAAGAATTCTTTTACTGTGTGCTTTGAGATCTGAACACCTTATTGAGCTTCACACCAAGTATCAGAATCGTTTTCCCTTGAGTCCTGTTTTAACTGGTTAAACATGGCAGTGATTTGACCTCTCCCAAAGGTTATATTTTCATCTCAACTGATACACAACTCATAAATTATTCACCCTCCTGTTCTCAGTGGTTGTGGTCATACCAGTAAAAGTTGCTGCTCGGTGTAATGACCAGCTGACTAAAGAAAGTAGTGCTCAGCGTTAGAGAGCTCGGCGATTATTGTGTCCGTCTAATGAGAGGGAAATATCTGCTTACAGCAGTACAGTTATAAAGGCAACTCAGATAGGAATGAATGTTGTATCAACACAGAGATAAATGCCTTTCCTCCAGCCTCTAATGTCCACTTATGCAGTAACGTCTTGGCATTTTGTTTTGAAGTGATTCGATTGTGTTCAAATACTCTATTACAATGTGATCCTCGTACTCTCAGCGAAAGGGGGCTTTATTCAGCCCAGTCATTTCCACTGGATCTGGAAGCGCTCCAACAGAAAAGAGCACTCCTTTTTTCGCTTGTCTATTAATTTGTCATAATATTTTCCCCCCCGGGGTAATGGATGAATTCTCCTCAGCCGATAAATCAAGAGCGATGTGTCGGCCAGCGGCTAGCTACGCGTCGCACGTGCGTTTTTTTTTTGCGTGCGCGAGTGGCGTTCATGGCCGTCGGCGGATGATTTAGTGAAGGTTCCCGCGTCCGAACATGGCCCAACCTCTGCGTCAATGAGGCAGCATCGGGGAGAGTCAGGCTGCCATTTTTCACCTTCACTTTTAGCCCTCTGGCAGTGCTTGGGTAAACAGTAGCAGAGGGACCTAGCGGTAAGACTGAAACAATCGGTCAGCCGGAGAATAGAGTCGCTAAGCATCTAATTAAAGCTGCCCACAAGCCCTCGTTCTCTCCCTGCCCTATATATCGTCTACAGCGTGCGGCAAATGGCCGGCGTGAATCTCCGCGGTGACACGGCGCTAATAGACTACGCGCGCTCTGCTGTCCGTGGTGGTGGCGGCATAGGCCATCTTCAGCTCTGTGTCGCCAGAGAAATGTGTGAACAGGGCATACTGAGACTGCGATAGGATTGTGATACAGCGCACAGAGGGTGTAGTAGTGTGTCTGCTAAACAAATTTATCTCCACAGATTGGTTTGGTCTTTTTTTTTTCTTCCTCTTCCATCTAATCCCCTGTTCCCTTATCGCAGTCAAAGCATTTGAATGTAGTCATCATCAATGCAAGGTTACCAATGCTGTTGGATAACAATGCTTTTCACGTGCTCTTTCATCCACTTAAAAGTGATAACCAAGTCTCTATAGATAAAAGGCTGTGCAATATTACGGACAATGGACCATGTCAAAATATGTATTTTGACTGATTCAACACGTGATATTACCATTGGTCGTTGGGATCAATCCAAAACAGTGTTAGTGTTGGTGTATAGGTATAGGTGTGAGTGAGAAAAAAAAAAAAGCATTCGTTGTTTGACATTTTACTGTCCATTTCCTCCAATTATGGCTCCATTTGAAGTGAACATAAAGCGTGATGGGTGCATAGCATGGCATTTCTAATGCGTTGAGTTCGACTGTGATGCTAATGGCAGATGGTGAAACGTTACATGTGGGAAGAGCCGCTATTTCCCCGTCTCTTCCCAGACGCTCTCTCCCCCCCCCCACAGACGACAAGGCTGCGGTGCTCACCGTTTGCCACAGTTATTTAACCAGCACAATCTGTTCAGTCTGTCTGCTAAATGAGAGACGTCGCCTCTGCCGTGCATGCTGGGAATATTAATGCCGCCCCAAACCGCCGGCGCTCCTTTCCGTCCGTCTCGGTTCCGTGTTTGTCGAAAGGCTTATTTGCAGCCCGGAGGTCTTGGCCAGCCAGTCGTACGGGCGTGCGCTGTGTTTCTACACAGAAATGTACACTGTGACACACAAGATAACGTCCCTGCTCTCTAGCTCATGCATCCTGTCTCTTTGCCATTGCAGATCCAACCATCCCGAACGTTCAGGTGACCAGATTGACTCTGATGTGTGACCAGGCCCCAGGACCAATCACCATGGACCTGACAGGTAACTAAATATAAACTGTCTCCGTACTGCCTCAATTATGAAACACATGCAAAACTGAGCGACTGCAGGACAAGGTAAGGCAAATATGTATAAAGCACATTTCACCTGTAACTCAACCCAAATCAAGCTGCTTAGAACTTAATGGACCCCTTTTTGGTTGGGTTGTGCTAAATCACAGATAAATGTCCTCAAACGAAGGGTTCTTGTAACGCAGGTTTTGATAGTTCTGCCGCATGCACACACACACACACACACTTGTCCACATCTATAAACACAAACAAAGAAACAAACAAACTGTCTTTATCATAGTCTTTAGTCTTGTGCAACCTTGTTGCACTGTCACTGTGGCTGTTAGAGTGCAGGGGGTCCCCAGAGCCCAGAGCAAGGCTGTTGGTTTGAAGCAGA
The DNA here is from genome assembly GCF_902362185.1 of Chanos chanos. NCBI lineage: Eukaryota > Metazoa > Chordata > Actinopteri > Gonorynchiformes > Chanidae > Chanos > Chanos chanos. Next base: position 21,099,897 of record NC_044507.1, on the reverse strand, counting down.
GTGGGCGTATGCTGCTTCGCTGACACTGTCGACAGGGGGCTACATGCTGCACTGTTATGAGTCACCTATTCTGCCTCAAGACGGATGATATCATTCCGTATTCAGCCGACCAATCGCAGGCAGCGAGGCTGTGTGAAGGAACCGGAGAAATGAATCAATCAAACACTGCTGCAAGCTACTTTGTATTGGTCAAGAACAGACCAGAAGGGTTCTGTTTGTTTTTTTTCCCCCTTCCTCTTCTGCTTCATCTTCTTCCTCTTCCACCCTCCTGGTTGTTTACCATCTTTCGCCTTCCCCTCCTTGGCGATGGTAGCACTGTGAAAGGTCACCTGGTTGCTAGGCGGTAGAGCTAGCCTGACCGGTGGCAGTGCATACCTCTGTTGTGAGAGGTTGAACTCTGCAGTTGACAGGAACAGAAAAAGTATGATTTCACGTCTGTCTACAGTATATACCAACATGTCGAAACTCAAACGCACTAGGGGGAGGTGGTGGAGGGTGGGGTCGGATGGGGGGGGGGGTGTCACCAGTCATTTCCTTCTCTGCAGATAGCAGAAATGACTCTGTGGTTTCTGTTCATGCAATGAGCACAGGAAAGTGCTGCCATCCCCCCCTGCTGCGTTTAGCACAATGCAACAGTGTCTTCTGCATACGACTTCCTTTTTCAGCCCAACCCGTTGTGTACTCTACACTCAGACCTGTGCCAGTTGTCCACGTACAGAGTGAAACATTACATTTCATGTTTGCCTGATAGATCATACAGGAAATGTTGTCTCAACAAAAGCATCTTTTTTTTTGTTCCGAGCTCTAGTAAACTAGAGTAGAGGCGTCAGATGCTAGCGGACAGTTCAGGAGGGAAGTGTAGCACGGTGTGGCCGTTGATGATAGTTCCTCAAAGCGGAGAAGGCAGCACAACAGAAACGGCAGAGCCAGGGTGGACTGCATTTAATGGGCGTGTCTGGACATGGAGGGGAAGAAGTCAGTCTGGGTTCGGTTGGCAGCCCTCCAGGCACCAGCTTTCCCGTAACCTTAGCAACAGGAGTCCTGCAGCAGTGATGGTCCAGATTAGGGCACCAGGAAGCTAAACTTATCTTTCCGCTCTTAACTGAACCTTCAGAGTAAATGAACTCACATGACAGCAGCTGTCTGTTTCACTCAGGGTTCAGGGCTGAATACGGAGGTGCTGCGGGGTTATCTAGGCACTAAATTCTTTATTATTTCTGCTTGTGTGAGTCCGAAGCCATGAGTCCTTTGTTAAACAAGGGAGGCGTAAGAGTGGAGTCACAAAGCCGTCAGGGAACTCTTCCAGTGTGTTTCAGTGCTCTGACTGCTTAGGAGCAGGTGTAATCTATAATACAAACAAACACGCACTGATTAAATTAACAGCACTGGATAAAAACTATGAGTAGCATCCAAAAAACTTTCAGTAGCATTGATAGTGAAGTAAATATTTTTAATATATTACATCAGAAAGCCATTTTTCAAAGGCTTGTAAGCCCATGTTTTGTTTTTTGTTTTTGTAATTTGTGAGAATGTTAACCAAGCTGCATGAAATGAGATGCCTCCCGACTGATCTTGATGAATGATTGGAGAAGATGCATTTCGGTCAAGTCCCACTGCAAAGGGAGAGCGTGGAGGAGGATTACAAAAAAACTCCTTCAGGTCACTTCTGCTCCTGCTGCAGTTTCTGCTGGGCTCCTTCCCTCTCCTTAGATTTTTTTTTTTTTTTTTTTTCAAAATCATGGGAAATACAATATCCTCAGTCTATAACAGAAGGATAAAATCTGTGTTCAAAGTGAATATCCATTTGCGTGAATGGTGACCAAGGCCCTTTTAAGAATGTTAAATGAGATGCATTGCAGCTGATATTGATGAGTGCTGGCACATAAAGTGTCTCTGTTGATTCCTCAGTAAAGGGAGGGAACAGAGGAGGATAAAAGGCCTTCAGGTCACTGCAACCCCCTGATAGACTGAGGCCGAACTCTCCGCTGGCCTCTTTTGCTCTCGTTATAGGTTTTTTGTTTTGTTTTTTTTTCTCTCAAAGTCATGGGAAGTACATTCTCTCCACGAAATTACAGTCAGTATTCAATGGGGTATGTCACAGCCCAAAATCTCAAACTAACACCAGCCAGCTGGTTACAAAGTCCTCAGAACACCACATACAGAGAGAGAGAGAGAGAGAGAGAGAGGGAGAGAGAGAGAGAGAGGGAGGGAGAGAAAGAGAGAGGGAGAGAGAGGGAGAGAGAGAGACGGAGGGAGAGAGAGAGAAAGGGAAACATATTCTCTCATGTTTGATCCACTCACAGTAAAAGACTGGGTTGTTGTTTATCAGGTTTGTATTGATGTGAGGATAGTTCTGAGAAAGAAAAATTAAAAAAAAAAAGGTATAAAACCACATTCATCTTAAATCAGATACTTTGACTAAATGTAGAGCATGGGGGCAGGGCCACCATTTTTATAGATCTTGCTTTGAAGTTTTTCTCCCATCATGAAAAGAGCAGCTAAAGTAGGCTTTTGGGGATCCCAGTCCTTGCTTCCTACTCTCTCCATCTGAAGGAGGAATCATAAGGGATTTTGGGAATAACTGGGAGTTTTATTGAATGAAAGCCAAGCACTTTCACAGCTTTGAACTTTGCGTATATTAAGAAACCACAAAACCGCAGGAGGGTTCGCATGTAGTTTGCATCTGCTATCTTGTATTGTGTGTGATAAGCACATGTTTACATTTGGATTACAGTCTTATGAGGATTAATCAGGACTAGATAATCTAATCTAGTGTAAAAGGATTAAAATTAGGGCAAGCAAAACAGCACATACTTCATAATGTGTGTTTATCATAGACTCACGTTACAGTGTGAAAGAGTCCTAGTAAAGGGTAAGAGGATTACAGTAAGACATATCACAGGATGGGCTCGTGCCAAAGGTTTGTTAGGATGTGAGGGTGAAATTTAAGATGAATGAAACTTTATCAGGAGTTCAAATGAGAGCCTGAAAATCTGGCACCCCATCACCTTTTTTTTTTTTATCATAAGTTCATATTTAAAGCCTGATTTCTATTTGTGTGATAGGCGAGTGTGGCCTATTCCACCAATCACACAGTGGCAGAGAGATACAAAGGCCAATAGGATGTCTGGAGTCAGGGTCTGAATAAAGCCGGACAGAGCTGCGTTAGTGGTGAAGCTTTGAAGTCAGATCTTTTAGTGGCAGTTGATGAATGTTGAGGGGGGGGGGGGGGGGGAGAATATCACTCTTTCTTTGTTGCTCTGTTTGTCTTTCATCGCGTGTGCAATTTGAAATCATGGATGAGGCTCTTTTCTGCGAGGGCTCCTCTCATCGTTCTGCTCTCTCTCCTTTCTCTTCTTTGTTTGCTCTCTCCATTTCCATTACAAGGCACTTAAGGCAAATTTAAAGGCTAAATTGATGACATGGCAGTTTGGCTCTGTTGAAGAGGCTTTTTACAAACTGAACCCAGCTGAACTGCTACTGGAGTAGAAAAAAACAGAAGAAGAAGAAGCAGCAGCTTGCAGTCTGAAAAGCTAACATTGCATTATGATATTGATTTTAATGGTTTTTCCCAACATAGACGTCCCAGGGTTATGGGAGTAAGTCATTGAGAAAATATGTTGTTGACTGATGCGGAATTATTTGTGGAATGCCCTGTTTGTTCATGTGTGATTGTGCAGGTGACCTTGAAGCTTTGAAGAAACAGAGTTTTACCATGAAGGAGGGAGTCGACTACAGGGTGAAGATTCACTTCAAGGTGAAAATCAGATCTGACCAATTTTTGACTGACACTACACTTGCCATAAGAACATAAATGAAGCTGAAACAGGCTGACATAACCTGCACTGTCAATGACCTTAAATACACCATGTTAGTACCTGTATTTGTGCATTGAAAAGAGGAGGCTTATATTGATTCACCTTCATGTCTTTTTGAGTTCAATCGCATTCGGTATAAGTCTGTATCAGTATCAGTATTTTTAGGCTCCGTTCTCACATGCCTTTCTGAAAAAAAAAATAGATATCTGCTGCTAAATTTGGAAAGCATGGATGGAACTGAATGAGTTCGCTTCCCTTCCCAACTGCTGTGTCCCATGGGCCGGCAACACGACGTGAATTCATAAACACACAAATTCTTTCCCAAGCTAAAGTTCCCTAAGAATAACTTCTGTCAAATAATCAGGGTATAAAATAGGCACTGGCCACAATTTGTGTTTTCATGCCCACACTTGAGACTAATTTTGAAAAAGCAGAACTTGTTTGTGTAATGACCTCTCTCTCTGACTGGATAAATAAGATAAACCCACCGTTGATTTTTAGCGTTAGCATTTTCACTGTTAGCCCAGCAAAGGCAGCGAAATAACCAGCGTGTGTATCATCAGGCTGAATTATGGTACAAGTTCTGACACCCTGCTCCTATTTAATTATCTTCAAGGCAACCGAGAGACAACAGCCTAGAGAATAAACCATCTAATTTACCTTTTTGCCCTGGTGAGGAAGGGACCGTAGACCCTTAAAAGACAATTAAAAAGTGTTTTAGTGTTTCAGTCAGGGTTTCAGAGATGGCATGTGGCTAAGAGCATATGTGAGTGTTGTAGCTCTGAGGACTTTGCCTAAGGCGAACTCAGAGAGGATGAGAACGGCCTTTAGAGTCGTGGACGAGTCAGGGGACATCTGGTGGTGGCTCAGAGCAATAACATTTTCCTTTTATTCGAGCACAAGGACGAAGCAAGAAGGAAACCGTCAGAGCTAATAACATTCTTCCTCCCAATCCACTCCCAACAGGTCAACAGGGAGATTGTGTCTGGGCTGAAGTACGTGCATTTGACCTACAGGAAAGGACTCCGAGGTAACAACACTTAGCGCTGTGCATTTTAATGAGAAGGAGGTCGCTGTACATGCGCATTACAGCGACCTCGCTGTACATGCGATTTAGGGTCCAGCTTAATTGCGATTGCTTTGTATTAGGCACAATACAGATTTTTTTCATATCAGGACAAAATCACAATATATTATGTACACATGAAGGTAAGAGTTAATGTGTGCAGTTGTTTAACATTTACAGTGTAGTCTACTACGCAAGACTACTCAAATCAAAGCAGACCGTGAACCTGGGATCAAATTGGCAGCTTCATTGTCCTTGCGGAATATCCTCATGTTCGTGGCTCCAGTAAATGTGATTGTATAGAAAAAATAGTTGACTATTTTATTATGAATTATGAAATTGTGATTTTTTTTTTAAATTTAATTTGTTTGAATAACCTTCATCATGGAACACCTCAGTCATTTTACTCTAGTGAAGACAGGTGGGCAGAGGAGTGTGTACTAACATGTTGTTGTTGTTGTTGTTGTTGTTGTTTTCCCCTGTCTCTCTATATAGTTGACAAATCTGTGTACATGGTCGGGAGCTATGGGCCGAGGTCAGAGGAGCACGAATACCTCACTCCTGTGGAGGAGGCGCCGAAAGGCATGATTGTCCGAGGGAGTTACCACATCAAGTCCTTCTTCACAGACGATGACAAAACGGACCACCTGTCCTGGGAGTGGAACCTGCATATCAAAAAGGACTGGGATGAATAGAGAGATGCTCTGTCTCTCTTTCTCCCGCCTCCACCTGCACAATGACACGCTGTGTTTGTCACCAGTGCGCCGGGAGGCTAGGCTAAAGCTGCAAGAAAAAGAAGCAGGATGATTGATTAATTAATTAATTATATTCACTTAACTAATTGCAATGACGCAGATGAAAATGATACAGATACGCTTACATATTAAATGCAAGGGAAGTTTTGGGGAATGTACAATGATTTCCAAGAATGTTAGAGAGGAGACTTGATTCATAAAAGAACAACGTGATAAAGGTCTAAACACCAGATAAAGTCCTTTCACCTGTACTCTCAGGTTTGTTGTTGTGTGTTTTAAACTGTAAAGTGTACATACTCTGGTGTTACCCCTCTGTGCATCTGTGGCCTTTATAAAGGCCCCGTGGCCATAACTGTGCATGCTTCAGTGTGAAAAGACAGTGTCGTGGCTATTCTCTTGTAACTTGTGATCAGAACTTAGTGAGAACTATGAGCCTACTCTGTTTTGTGGAGATACATATTTTCTACCTGTAATTCCCCAGACGAGTATGTGTTGATATGAAAGCCTGTCAAAAAAAAAAAAAAGTTGCTTGTTCCACAGATACGATGAGGACCATAGTCAAGTGCCATCGCGTAACCATCTCCAGAGAAAATCATGTTTTTTATGACCGCTCTTCTTCCTCTTCATTTCTCCGCCTTATCGCTCTCTCCATTTTTTTCCCATCAGCCCTTGCATTTGGCTATTTTCCCTTTGTCTGACATGAATACCACAAAAACGTAATAAATATCCAATACATAATAAAGATGTCATTTGTCACAGTGTGAAACAAGCTTTTAAATATCATTGTGAAATATGCATCTGTTATATCCAGAGAACATGATAAATGAATGAAGTCATAACGGCAGAAACTGTAGAATGTGCATGTATGACAAGACTTAATGTTTTTGTCTAGAGGAGATTAGGCTTACACTTTTTTTCAGAGCCATACGTCGACAAGCATAAGCAAAGACGATGTAAGCGTGACATCACTGTGTAGTGTTGTGTGTGCGCGTGCGTGTGTGTGTGCGTGCGCGCGTGCGTGTGAAGTGTCTTTTATGGATAACTGTGTGGTTCCACAGTCAAAATCTGAGTGGAGGGGAAGTGCAAAAAATCCCTCACGATGCTCCTATGACCGGTATATTTTTCTTAAATTGATATATTGTCGTGGTTCTGTGTATTTGTCTTTAAAAAAGAAACAGATTTGATCCTGAATATCAGTACTGTTAATCTGTGTGCTGCATGAAAATTTATTACGTTTGACTGCTTCGTGTAATTTTTTCATTTGTCTCTCCTCACGTCAGGTAATGATGATGAAACTAGTGAAAGTGACTGAAGGGTTTGTTCCCAGATTAGAGGTTGATGTGCTTAACAGTTAACTGTGAAGTTAGTGCGTTTTAAAAGTTTACCCTATTGCCTTTTCGAGCATCTTGTATTTTTAAATAAAGACAGCATATGAGGTATCCATTTTCCATGTCCTGTTTCAGTATTACAGCCGACTTTGCGCGTTTCAAGTTTGTCCGAATGTTATGGATGAGATTTCAAAAGACGGATGAGAGTCGCCGAATATCTGATCACAGCAGAGCTGGCCTTTTGATTTAAACGGATGAATTCCGTTGGGTGTGACAATTTCAAATTTGCCGCTGCAGAGATCAGTTTTAGTGGTCAATATTATGTGCATCTTAAAAGTTAAAGAAAATAATTTAAAAGTGTGGAAATACAATCTCAGGTGTTGGACACTAACACTACTGCACCCCGGAAAAGCTTATGCCCATACAACATCAATCATTAATTAGCCCGTCAATGACCTGTCAGAAATCATACGAGATTACTTCACAAACAGGGTTTAAAATAATTTTAACGCCTCCCTCGGATGAGTGATTTACATAACATCCAATCCAGGCAATTGAAGAAGCAGTGGCTCCAACCACCTCCAAGATTGAGATTTTAGGCCACACCCTTCGACCGCTGTTGTAGATCGGATCACGGAAGTGGCAAGGACTTATCCAACATGGCAACTGTGCTAAGGCGGCTTGCAAGGTTTAGTCAAACTGGTAGGTTGCTTGCCTCTAAGAGTTGCTCGTGACTTTGTTTGTTATGTGCATGGTTTGGGTGTTGGCGGACAGCATTCTCTGTGATAATGATTCAAGTTAACTTGAGTTTTGCTACGCGCAGAAAAGCATGTCTGCAAATGTTTTCATAAAAGTAGGACAAAGGTCACATCTCTGGAATGGTTTCCATTCAGATACTCTCAGTCTTACGTGAATTTGAGAAGTATATAAATTCTTCCTCGCGCATCTAAAAGTGATTAATAGCCCATGCTAACTTTTTGACCTTTTAAATATTCAAATAAAACTGAACACGACACAGGAAATCGACCTTTTAGTGCCCGCGTCGGAGTTCATGATCTCTGCTTTAACTGCATGTGCACACAAGATTGCAAGAAAAACGAATCATTATAGAGTATTCCACGAAACCCACATGAGCTTGAACGAAGTTTCAATGCGTTGATATTCCGTTTGACGAATGACACACGCCCCCCTCGAGGGGAACAGTCCACCTCTGTCCTCGTACCTAGCCTCAGATGAACTGTCGGAGCAATGCGACTACTGACAGTATTGTTTAGAGGTACTTCAATACATAGTTTATCACGGTCTGTAGCATTGTCTGTGCGTGTTACTATTGCGTGTAAACTAACGTGTGAGTGGTGCATAGCCAAACCCAATACCCATGCTGCATACATTTTTGTTACGTTCTCAGTCATTTTGGAGCGTCCCTTTAACCCATGTGGAGAGGGAAACCATGGTCTCACTCTCTGAACGTGGACAAAAGCCATATGCGTTCACTGGTGCCCCCTGTCGCGGATGGCAGAGTGTGGATTTAGTACCTGGAAATGCCAATTCATGATTACTCCATTTCAGCCACTGCCTACTTATTGTGTGCTATATTTGAGTTATGGCATGAGAAAAAATTAAGCTTATGCCTTTTAAACCACTCTTTAGCTAACTAACCTGAATTCCCTTTTAACATCAGTTAAATAATTCTGCATGGAGAAGAACTCATGACTGTAATATAAGTTGTTCGTCTTTTATGAAACCCATGAATCTGTTCCTCTCATAGGGCTCTCTGCACACCGTAAAAATGGATGGAGTTTTGCACTCCCACACTCTGTGTCAAACCACAGGAATTCATCAACCTCATCAAAAATCAAGGTAGACCTGGATAGCAATACCGGTAAGAGCTCTCACTTACGTGTAGTTTCTAACAGAGCTTTTTCACTTTATCAGTCCAACTGCTGTTCTGCATCGGTAGCCCATGACAGTTTGGCAAAGGGCTTCCTTGTTTGACGTGACCGTTTTGGCTTGATTTTTTTTTTTTTTTAACATGATGTGAATAATGTCTTGTGTACCAGGCATTGCTGTGATGAGGTTCCAGAGTCCTCCTGTTAACAGTCTCAGCCTGGACTTTCTGACTGAGTTTGCCATCAGCATGGAGAAACTGGAGCTGGACAAAGGCTGCAGGGGTCTGATTCTGACTTCTGTAAGTCATGAGAACACTGGTCAAGCCTCAGCAAGACTGAACCTCACTGAAAGCTAAAATTGGCCCTTGGTTAAATGCTCTTGCATGCTCAGACCATGTTATCAATCAAACGTTATCGTATCAGTTTTGTATCTTCCATTGGTTTTGTCAAATTAATCTCTGAACTGTTAACCTAATGTATAGCAGCTGCTCGTTTAACATTTACATTGATATGGCTTGATATTTATGGATATGGATGTTTACATTTGTGGATGAGAATTTGTTCTGATTGACTCGCCTGGTTAAATAAAGGTTTGGTAATAAAACAAATCCTAATCCAGGCCCAGCCGAAGGTGTTTTCAGCGGGACTGGACATCATGGAGATGTATGGGAAGAGTCCGGAACGCTGCAGCGAATTCTGGAGGGCAGTTCAGGAGATGTGGATCCGACTCTATGGATCCAGCATGGTCACAATGGCAGCTATAAACGTGAGTGCTCGGTGAGGGTGAACCGTTTGACTGATGGTTGGTGGATCTGGGTTGGTTTGGGTTTTAGTTTGTGGCGCTGTTAAATCTCAGGGTTCCAGTCCAGCTGGGGGCTGCCTGATGGCCATTTCCTGTGACTACAGAATCATGGCGGACAATCCTCGCTACAGCATAGGACTGAACGAAACCAAGCTAGGGATCGTGGCTCCATTCTGGTGAGTAATGATTCAACACTGGTGAAATATTTTTAGTTCTCTTTTAGTTTGGTAAAAATGGGTTATTTTTGTTCAAAGGCTCAAACAGGTCTCTCTTAAAGGAAGGGATATTTGATTGCATATTGTTGAAGGTTTAAAGACACCATGATGAATACGGTGGGTAACCGGGAGACGGAACTGGCTCTGCAGTTGGGACATCTCTACAGCTCCTCTGAAGCACTCAAGATTGGCCTGGTGGACCGGTTGGTCCCTGAGGACAAGGTCCTGAGCACTGCCATGGAGACGATGGCCAATTGGTTCACTATTCCAGGTCAGACCCCTGTAAATTTTCCATGTTCCATACAAACTAACCTGAGTTTCCGCAGAGGGACTTATCACGGTGTCACACAAACAGTTTTATAATTTATCCAAAGTGTTAAATATGTTGATTAAGAATACCCCACGGTAAAGAGGTTTCCTTATCGCAAACTGTGTATTGCAGTAAACGCATGCGAATTTTGACATCTCTAATGTTAATCTTTTTTAATCTTATTTTTCTTTATCCTGCTCAGCAGCTGTAACGCAGTCTGTTTTGATGAAAGTCAGAGTTATCATTCAGCTGTTTTGAAGTCAGCTGTAGTTTTTTTGTTTTAGTTACAGTCACTGCATTTCAGACGTGAACGTGTTCTCCGATATCCACAGATCATGCTCGACAGATAAGCAAGTCTATGATGAGGAAGCCAATCATAGACAAGCTGTTGGCCAGTCGAGAGGCTGACATTAAAAACTTTGTCAGCTTCATCACTAAAGACTCGATCCAGAAGTCGATCGGGATGTACCTTGAAATGTTAAAGAAGAGGAAGGCTTAAAGACAAGCAGAACCGACGCCCCTAGTGCCTGCTATTGAAGATGCCTTCTTCACGATCGCGCCTTCGCGTCTCTGCCCAAGGATCTCGTGTCATCTCGTCATTACGTTGATTTTTTCTCTTCCTTTTCTCTTTGAAGGTCGTTTTCTAACTTGTTGTAGTGTTGTTTTAGTGTTGACAGTAAAGCCGGTAACATCAGCAGACTGAGATTCAGGTGGTATATGTGGGTTTGAAAAAGCCATTCCCTGCTGTTGATTGAGAAACTGGATGGCAAGTCATTTGAGATTTCTGTTATAATTTTCAGTCACTCGTTCCTTTTAGAGAGTGTAAAACACATATAATCACGTATAATGAGCAGTCTTTCACATATTCGAACTGAATTCCACGCAAAACAAACACACAACATCTCGTAACATTCAGTGAATGTTTAATGTGAAGCACAATTCATAATTCACAATTCTGTGGACAACTTCAGCCACTGAACTGGAAGGTTCTGGAAGGAGGAGTCCAGTTCTGGCTCATTTGAGTCGGACCTCCACAGGGAAGTGGTCACTCACAGCCAAAGCCTGGAACAGAAGCACAATGATAAAGGCCTCAGAAGAAACTCCGTAACATATAACACATTAATAAGGTCAAGTGTTTACCAGCTGCGGTAATTATTGATAGAGATGCTATTTCCACTGTACAAACACAGTATGCCTTACCAGTTCCTGGCTCAGGCCCAGATGTCTCTGGAAATCAAAGACTTTCGCCGAGCCAGAAGCAACCCCTCTCATCATGTAGTTAGTGGACACAATTCTGCAGTGAGGAATGTCACTGTATTAGCCTGGGACCTTTTCTTTTACATTTCATATACTCAACAACACTGTTTCAACTGGATGAATCTCTTCACTGAATTATGGATCTTATTACCGTCACGTCTTCACAATAACCCAGTAACCTATATAAGGGCAATGAAATAATGGGTGTGAACAGATGAGATTAAACTGGATCAGTTTACCGGTCATAGGGACAGGCAGTGGTGGGGGAGACCGTAGTGATGGCCGTGTTGGGGATCAGCCAGTGGAAACTCTTGTCTGTGAAGAGACGAATCTTTGACCAATCTGAGTTTCTGACATAGGTACAGCCGGCGTTGAGGTCTCCCATCAGCAGTGTGTCCTACCAGGCTCAGAACAGACAGATACTGTTCATTTTGTCCTTCAGTTACTTTTGAATGATATTCTTGTTATTTATTTCTTTAGTTCATGGATCATAATAGTGTTTTTCACAAGAAAGATAAAGGTCAAATGCTTATGTACTGAGAACCTGAAATTAGGGATAAGATGCCTCAGGTAAGGGGGTATTATTGGTCTTGATAGTGTAAAGGAGAACACAAGCTGAGTTTGTTCAGAAGAACATGATGTTCACAGTAAAGCAGGTGTGGCAGTTAAAAATGAAACTACAGGTCCCTGTCAGTTAACAGTGGAAATACAGGTCTTTGTCATTTTTCCAGTCCTGTGTCGTTACATTGGTTTTCCACTTGGATCTTATGTCAGCAACAACATCGTACAGAGCGTCAATCTCTTCAACAGCATTTTGTGGACGTGTGTGCTGAGGGACAAGGACGAAGTTCCTCACGACTGTATAAAGAGCAGGACACAGAACAGATGCTTATTGTCACAGTATGTTAGACGATACATCTCTGCAGGGCAGTGTTTAGGCTTAACGTGTTCATTTGATATTCAGTATTGGTTTTTGTGACTCCCCACATGCGGACAGAAACCCTCCTTGAAGGTTTTCGATAGCATCATCATTCGGTTGTTTATTACACATGTTCCAAACATCTCCCTTCTCATTTCAGGTATTTCATGAGGTTACATTAGTGTATGAACCAAAATGTGAGTTTTACAGAGTTTCAGACTGCTGGTATTTTTTTTTACCTGTAGAAGTGGAAGAAAACATGACAATGAAGGGCTGTCTGGTGAACTTGCCACCACCGTACAAGTAGGATTTCTCCACAGACACTTCCTTAGCTCTGGGTGAAAGGCCAAAAGAAGCTTTCAGAGCCTATGTTTAAGCTAGGTGTGTGTGTGTGTGTGTCTGCATGGAGAGAGATCTGATTTGTGCAGTGCTGTGCATCCACAGCTGCGAGATTAGGAAACACTGTATTAAAAACATGATTGTCCCATATGGACACATAATCATAACTGGTATGTTGAGGGCAGGGATTTTTTTTTACCTGTAGATAAAGAGATATCTCTCTTTGTAAGTGCTTGGACCCAGAGGTTCACTGACAGTGTATTCATATGTGGTAGTACCCCTGTGGAATAATAATAGTAATAATATCATGAATATTCATTTATTGAGCAGTGACATCATACTGTCTTTAAGGACTAATTCTGTGATGAGTTATATGAAGGTTATATCTAACTAGGTATATCTAACTTACTTGTTCAGATTCTCCATCAGTTTCCTGGTTGCATTCAGATCACTGTCTCTGACTTCCTGAATGAGCACGATGTCATAGCGGTGCACAATCTTCCAAAACACAACACATACTCTTGTCATAACACTGCACGATATACCCGAACACATCATGTCATACAAATGTCATAGTGTTAGACATTATCAGCAATACACCATATAAATGTCATGGGGGTGCACTACCTACCAAAGGCACCACACATTACAGAAAGGCCATGCCTTCCTCCACCGGGCATCATGTCATACAAACCTGAACATCAGTGTTAAAACATGACTGAGTATGTAAGTGCAGGAGGAGACTCACTTTTGTAATGATGTCAAGCAAAGTGGAATTGGATGCTTTTGTGTCACCAAAGGACTGGATGTTGAAGGCACCAATCAGTAGGGAACTCTCCACTTCCACGAAGGTCAGGAAGAGTGCGATGGCAACTACGATCTTCATCCTCTTTCCATAAAGGACATACCATATTTTCACTAGGATTACACAACTCTAAAAACTCTACCCCGAAATACGATGTCAATAAAGCAAAGCAAACCATCTCATGTTTGTTCCCATATAGAGTGCTGAATAGAATTTATGTTTGCATATATCATGATTTAAATCACTTTTTTTTTGCTCTAAGCATATCCACATGTAAGGATGGACACACTTACTGAAAAAATATCAAAATAATTTGCTACAATGGAATTTGGCTTTCTGCATGATTCAGGCCTCCACTTATTAGTGTTTAACCTCTACACAAACTAGCCATTAATGCATTGTAATTGTAAAAAAAAATTGGGACAAAGTCCAGTTTGGTTTGTGAAGAATGCTCTTACCTGCTGTTGAGTTCAGGTGCTGAGGGTAAGCACTTGAGCAGCCTGGTGGAGTCCTTTATATATTTCCTTATCTCACTACAGAAATCTCTCACACAAAAGCACTGTCCCGTTCTGTCTTTTTTTAGAAAACAAATTACAAATACCGTGTGAGAGAAATGCTGCGTCAGGCTTAGCTTTAGTGCTTCTCTGAAGTATACATGTGGTGAGTTGGTGAGTACATTTTGCAGTGATAAGAAAGTAAACAGACCTCAGTACTTTCCAACATGGTTTTAATTATATGTTGTGGCATTCATTCAATTTCAAATTCATGAATTCAAGATAAATTCTTCATTCATATTGTTTGCATTAATGTTCTGGATTATTCCAAAGACAAAGTATTGGACCAAGATAATCTCCCCTATTGTTTGACATGCCACCCTTTCTTGCATGTGTATTGATTTTTATTTATTTACTTACTTGTTTGTTTATGGGGGGGGGGGTATTTGCACGGACAGAAATCCTTATAACATTTATATTTTTAAACAGGGTTTAAATACTATTGCACACGCCATGTCAGTCTTTCTGTGCTGTCATGACAAAAGAGGAAATGATTTGTAACGTAAGATAATTCTGTCGGTCAAACAGCGTGCCAATCTAGATGCTGACAACGCTCAGGATTAGCTATTCTTGATTTTTATGACCAGATCACCCTAATAACAGTCTCCCTCAAGCATACTGCCATGGGAGACTGGGAAAAAGGTCTCTAATGTGTCCACTCCCAAAGAGAATAAAAGAAAGAAAAATCACAAGTTTAAAAAAGAAAAGAAAGACGAAAAATAACAGTATTTTAAGAAGAAACACATGAGACATGGCCTCGTTGTCTTTGTTTTTCTTGATGTTTGAGTTAATTTTTTTCGCCCTCAGATGTATACCTGTCAACATTGGGCTTTGAAAATAAAAGGGAGATGTTCTGGCGCTGTCCTCCGGGCCCTCCCACCAGCCTTACCCCTTACATTTAGGCCCTGTTTACACCTTGCATTAAGATCCGATTTTGGTGATCCGACAGCTCAAAAGTACAGGTGAAAACGCATCCAATGCGCATTGAGGCCCCCCTCCCCCCCCTTAATAGTAGGGTCAGACCCCCCGTAATTTGCAGCCTGCATTTAGACAAGGGTACACATAGTGAACCTTGAAATCACCACTAGTCAACCACTTGCTTTAAAACATCAACAAGGATTGGATTAACTAGTTACCACATTGCCTAACTGACTACAGTTAGGCGGTCAGTCAGATATCTGGTTGAAGGTGAAATGCTGCGAACACCCCCTACATTACATAAATGAAAACACAAAAGGGCATTCAAATTCAGCACTTAGAAGTTTATTACCAATGGGTGGGAGAGAGGGGGTGTTTGAGAGAATGGACAGGGGTGAGGAGTGACAAGGGACCTGCTGTAGACATAAGCTGCTGATTTTGCATTCCTCAGCACCTTCTGTGAGGGAGTGTATTGGTGAGCCTGACCAGTGTAGCTGATTTTACATGACAGTAAAAAACAAACAGCGCAACGACATTTTATTTTCTGTCACAATCTTCATACCATACTAAATACTCTTTCAGAACTGGCATTGCTATTTTTTTATTTGCATAATGCTTGATGGGTTTGACTGACATCTAAATTACCCAGTTAACAGTTTGGTTTTCACTTCTAGCGATGTAAAACCTTCAACAGGAGATAGCTGCTGATTTTCCACGCAGCACATCCGCATATTTTAAGCGCATTCATGACAGTTCGACTAAGGAAATGTCTGTGCGCGTTTCCATCAGCTGTGTTACGCGGACTAAGAATGTACACTCTCGTCGGGGGGAAGTAGTGAACAGCTGTGGGTTTAAAACTTGTCTATGGCTACTTAAACGGAAGTACGTACCAAAAATCGCAATAAAAAAAACCCTTGTTGATGCGACTAAACCTGTTCCCATCAGTCAGTATCACTGAACCCTTTGCTAATCACCTCTGTTCAGCGAATACATTTTTCATGCGACTTAAAAGATTTGATGCGAAGTTTAAGCAGTAATTTGCTTTGAATAGTTGGATGGAAATCCAGTTAGTGTTGTGACAGCATTATATTGTGCGTTTGCTGTGACAGGGCATGCGTTTTACGCTACTTCTGGTTAAAGTGTGCTTGATGAATAAAAATGCGGCAGTATTTCGTTATTTACTACATATTCCGTTTCTATGCTAAAAAGAAAAGAAAAGAAAGAAAGAAAGAGAGAAAGAAAGAAAGAACACGGAAGATGGAACTGGCTTGTTTATTTGAGTACGCTACAGTTGCGATACGGGCTGTCTGACCTGTAGTGATGGACCGTGAGTGAAAGTCGTGCCAGCTCACTTTTGCTGAGGTCCGTCTGAAAATAAATTTCACGCCACTGTTACAAGGCCCCAGAACCTAACATAATGAGAGGTTAAAAATACGGGGGATTCGCGGGAAATATTGAAAACGGGATGACTGCGGAAGAGAAGGCTAAAATACGAGAGAAACACGGGGAAAAAAGCGTTGGGTAGACAGGACTGACGCGGGTTGACAGGTGTGGTTGGATGTGGTGCGGGCCTGTTCATTCGGAACCTCAGCCGACCCAACGCTGTGCTGTCTGGGTGACATCCAGTTTACACCTGACGTAACTGGAATTACTTAGGACAGCAGAATTAATTGACGACCATGCCTGCCACACACAAATCGTGTGCAATTGAGAAGTCATAAAATGAGCGATTTAAAATGATTATTTTAAAAACGGGTAGAATTCTTTTCATGCCCTGTGTAAACTGTAAGGACTGAAAAGCACCAAATACTGTACCGAGCTATGGATGTGGATGAAAAACATTTTTATATATAAAAACACAAAGCAAGACACATATGTCGTTCAGCATCAAAAATCATTCTTTGAAAGTTAACACTCACTGTGTATTTTAAAAATCCTCAAAGGTGGTGAAAAAAAAAATTCTCTCAGTTTTCATAGACTGGAACTCACATAAGCAGTTTCTCAATTATGCGTTCTTCTCTGCACTTGCGTTCTCATGGACTGTGAAGCATCATCAGTCACGGCCCAAATACTGTTCCAATTCAAAGTTCGCATCTAGCCAAGAACAGATCAAATACATGGAAGTGTCCTCGATTCGTAGGTTTTATCTGAGCCCATCTACATACAGACTGTCAACTTCCTATTAATTCATCTACACAGAGCTTGTCCACCTCCTAATGCCGTTGTACCGCAATTGGCTGCAATTCACCTAGAGGGCGCTCGCGAGAGAGTTCTCAAAGAATCGGAGTGAATGGAACTTAACAACTCAAATAATTATTTACATCTCCTTCTAAAGAAAAAGAAAACAAAATTTTATTTTAGTTTTTGCAAATATAGTATCGATTATACATCAGAATTGAAATGAAAAAAAAAAAACCCCAATAACCCTCCTTTCTTTTTTCTTACAGGGAAGGAAATGTTGCCCATAAAACACTAGCATTCTGATTATGTATGCTCTTTGGTTGAGTAGAGTCTATCTCAAGTCTCGCAGACTACAAGACACGCCCACTCAACTACACATGGATTTGCAGGCTATGTGACGTCACAGGCCCCTGACGCTAATCCTAACCACAGCCCTAACACTAACCATGGTGGGCGTGTCGTGTAGTGGGCGTGTCGTGTAGTAGGCGTGTGATGTAGTGGGCGTGTCGTGTAGTAGGCTTGTCGTGTAGTACTGCAGTTAGACCTACTTGGTTTGGTGGGTTAGGGATTTACAACTGATTGTGAATGTAATAGTATGCTAACTAGTTGTGGCGTTAATGACTGCTCCCTGCAGTCATTACAATGGTTTGAGTGCCGTGTTCTTTGCATATCTACACGACACATGAATTGGGAAATGAAATTAAAACTGAGCCGAGTTTACGGTATATTTTGTTGTTGTTAGTCTGCATCCCACATATGGCCGTAAATGCCGAACTACCGTAAAGTGTGACGTACCAAATACTTACAGAAAGGTATTTTACTACAGTTGAAAACCGTAAAAATCAAAAAATGTAACTATGTCTATTGTCTCAACCCCTTCGATCAACAACATAATGAAAACTGTAAGAAAAAAGTGTTCACCCCATGAGCGTTACCTTTTTTGGGACACAGCTCCATAGGACCCCATTCACTCTGGACTTACTCGTGAGTGCCCCCTATGAAACAGGGAATTCAGCACCATAGGACCCCATTCACTCTGGACTTACTCGTGAGCGCCCCCTATGAAACAGGGAGTTCAGCTCCATAGGACCCCATTCACTCTGGACTTACTCGTGAGCGCCCCCTATGAAACAGGGAGTTCAGCTCCATAGGACCCCATTCATTCTGGACTTACTCGTGAGCACCCCCTATGAAACAGGGAGTTCTGAGAGTGGAAGTTCTCTCCTACTTAGAAATTCTCTGATTTTATCAAGGATGCATCAGGAGATGACTCGTGTGAGCTTGTAACGGTTATATTGTGCTGTGCCTTTAAGAACACAATGCCCATTGTGCAGCTGCGCCTGCGTATATTGAGGGGATTGGAGGAAATTAGTCTCTTTCTTGTGGGAGACACGTGAAGTGCAGTGTTAATTGTCTGACTCTACCACCCAGAAAACCTGTAACGCGACAGCTTGTATATCCCCTTTTTCGGTTTTATTTAAGCTAGTCTGAGCACATGTATGTTTGGATTAGTATGCCGTTGAGACCCGGCAATGTGGTCGACGCTTTATTATTAAACCGACCCATATGAGTACCGCCGTCTACATTGTCCTGCCTCTTCCATGGTGTCTCCAGCCTTCACACTACAGAGCTAAGGCGTTACAAGCTTGGGTAGTCAAGTTTCCCAGAATACACTTCACCCAAACTGTAAATTTCGTATTATGACTGTAGTTGTGTAACCAAACGTAGTTTTTGAGATTTTTCAGGTGAGAAATTAATATTTCAGAATTCCAATATGTGTCGAGAGCACCTCCTTGAAAGTCCTAATGTTCGGAGATGTGACGTCTGCTAGCCCTTGTCAGCTATGTCATCGGGAATCTGGACTCCTGAGCTGAGCTAGCAAGTCCGAACTCCCAGGAACTGGAGTCCGTACTTGATGTACTCCGTATTGAGAAATGGCTATAACCTGTGTGCTGAAACGGTAAACGAAGTTACTTTGAACGAGTCCCAAGTGTTGGGTGTTATGTGCAGTAGCCCCTGAATGAAATGTATCTTGATTACAACATGTTATCTGGATGCAGGCAACAATTTGCACCTGCGTGTCCATTTTAATGCAGTGAAACTGGGACGAAAGAATTCAACAATTATTCATCTCATGATAGTGTGTTGGCCGGCGTATGCCTCTCACAGACATTGGGCTTCATTCACCAACCGTTCTTAAGACAAAATTTGTTCTTAAAACCCACTTATGCGGTTTTCTGACGTTCACCAACGTTTTCTTATTTGGGATTTGTTCCAGTGCTGTGGAGTCGGAGTTGTGGAGTTGGCAGCAATTATTGGGTTACTGGAGTCGGACTTGGTAAAAATGTACCATAACTTGAGGAGTCAGAGTCGGAGTGGAAACTTTTGTGTACCAACTCCACAGCCCTGCTGATGATGCATGTTGGCAGTGATGAAATGCATTGTATGTTGTGTGCTTTCAGTCAATATCGGAAATATAATTAGTCTAATTACAAATAGAGGAGTCAGAGTAGGAGTCAGAGTAGGTGGTACCATAAGTTGAGCAGGTGGTATATGTGGGTTTAAAAAAGCCATTCCGTGCTATTGACTGTGAAACTGGATGGCGAGTCATTTGAGCTTTCTGTTATAATTTTCAGTCACTTGTTCCTTTTAGAGAGTGTAAAACACATATAATCACGTATAATGAGCAGTCTTTCACATATTCGAACTGAATTCCATGCAAAACAAACACACAACATCTCGTAACATTCAGTGAATGTTTAATGTGAAGCACAATTCATGTTCTGTGTTCTGTGAACAACTTCAGCCACTAAACTGGAAGGTTCTGGAAGGAGGAGTCCAGTTCTGGCTCATATGAGTTGGACCTCCACAGGGAAGTGATCACTCACATCCAAAGCCTAGAACAGAAGCACAATGATAAAGGCCTCAGAAGAAACTCCGTAACATATGACACATTAATAAGGTCAAGTGTTTACCAGCTGCGGTAATTATTGATAGAGATACTATTTCCACTGTACAAACACAGTATGCCTTACCAGTTCCTGGCTCAGGCCCAGATGTCTCTGGAAATCAAAGACTTTCGCCGAGCCAGAAGCAACCCCTCTCATCATGTAGTTAGTGGACACAATTCTGCAGTGAGGAATGTCACTGTATTAGCCTGGGACCTTTTCTTTTACTTTTCATATACTCAACAACACTGTTTCAACTGGATGAATCTCTTCACTGAATTATGGATCTTATTACTGTCACGTCTTCACAATAACCCAGTAACCTGTATAAGGGCAATGAAATGATTGCCGTGAAAGGGACGGGATTAAACTGGATCCGTTGTACTCACCGGTCGTAGGGACAGGTGGTGGTGGTGACCGTAGTGTCGGCTGTGTTGGGGATCAGCCAGTGGAAACTCTTGTCTGTGAAGAGACGAATCTTCGACCACTCTGAGCTGGTGACATAGTTACAGCCGGCGTTGAAGTCTCCCATCAGCAGTATGTCCTACCAGGCCCAGAACAGACAGATACTTTTCATTTTGTTCTGCTCTTCAGTTACTTTTGAATGATATTCTTGTTATTTATTTCTTTAGTTCACGGATCATAATAGTGTTTTTCACAAGAAAGATAAAGGTAATCAAATGCTTATGTACTGAGAACCTGAAATTAGGGATAAGATGCCTCAGGTTAGGGGATATTATTGGCCTTGATAGTGTAAAGGAGAACACAAGCTGAGTTTGTTCAGAAGAACATGATGTTCACTGTAAAGCAGGTGTGGCAGTTAAAAATGAAACTATGGGTCCCTGTCAGTTAACAGTGGAAATACAGGTCTTTGTTGTTCCTCCAGCTCTGTGTCATTACATCAGTGTTCCACTTGGATCTTATGTCAGCAACAACATCGTACAGAGCGTTGATCTCGTAAACGGCAGAATCTGGAGACGTGTGCTGAGGGACAAGAACGAAGTTCCTCACGACTGTATAAAGAGCAGGACACAGAACAGATGCTTATTGTCACAGTATGGGCAGTTTTTAGGCTTAACGTGTTCATTTGATATTCAGTATTGGTTTTCCTGATTCCCCACATGCAGACAGAAACCTTCCGTAAAGGTTTTCAATAGCATCATCATTCAGTTGTTCATTATACATATTCCAAACATCTCCCTTCTCGTCTCAGGTATGTCATGAGGTTGCATTGGTGTATGAACCAAAATGTCAGTAACAGAGTTTAAGACCGCGGGTATTTCTTTGTTACCTGAAGAAGTGGAGGAAAACATGACATTGAAGGGTTCTCTCATGAAGGTGTCCGTTCCACAGGGTTCACATCCATCATCATACAAGTAACTCTTCACCACAGACACTGTCTGACGTCTGGGTGAAAGGCAAAAAAAAAAAGCTTTCAAAGCTTATGTTTAAGGTAGATGTGTGTGTCTGTGTGTCCATCTGTATGTCTGTCTGTGTGTGTGTCTGCATGGAGAGAGATCTGATTTGTGCAGTGCTGTGCATCCACAGCTGCGAGATTAGGAAACACTGTATTAAAAACATGATTGTCCCATACGAACACATAATCATAACTGGTATGTTGAGGGCAGGGATTTTTTTTTACCTGTAGATAAAGAGATATCTCTCTGTGTAAGTGCTTCGACCCAGAGGTTCACTGACAATGTAATTATATGTGGTAGTACCCCTGTGGAATAATAATAATAATCATAATAATAAGATGATAAATATTCATTTATTGAGCAGTGACATCATACTGTCTTTAAGGACCAATTCTGTGATGAGTTATATGAAGGTTATATCTAACTAGGTATATCTAACTTACTTGTTCACATTCTCCATCAGTTTCTTGGTTGCAGAGAGATCACTGTCTCTGACTTCCTGAATGAGCAGGATGTCATAGCGGTGCACAATCTTCCAAAACACAACACATACTCTTGTCATAATACCAAAACACATGTCATACAGATGTCATAACCAGTTGTTGGGTGGCAATTGGAGGGAGACTTTTCACATTTCAATACATGGGCAAATAAAAATGTACTTGTTTGTATGTTAGAAATTGCATAGACTCTCCTGCTAACCCCCCTTTTCTCACCCTTCCTTGACACCTTTTCCTACTCTCAGTCCTCCTCCCTGTCTCTGTGCCCTTGATCATGGACCAAGCCCCCCTGCGTTTAGAGACAATGCAAAACCTCAGACATCGTAGCACCTAACAGACGCCAGAGTTGACGACTCAACAACGAATACTAGATAGCCTCAGTGATTAGTTTACCTTGTGAATGGAAATTGGATCGTGTCTCAAGTCCAATCAACATTCCCTCACTCTAGACAGAGACACCCCCAGAGGGATAGCAGCACATAAAGTGCCAGATGCCCAGCTATCCTACAGTTCAGCTATTCTACAGGTTCAGATACACTACAGTTGAGCTCCAATTGTATCAGCCGTAAAGTAGCCGTCTGTTCTGACCTGCTCATCTCCGCGAAGAATCAGCCCAGTCTCACCACTTCAGAAGACCGCCAAAGGCCTCTCCCTGGCACCGACACGAAGTCTCACAGTCTCACGGTCTCCTACGGCCTACCTCGGTAACCCCGGCCTCTCACACCTAAACGTGTTTGGGCCTGCTCTCTTCTTTCCCCCTTTTCTCTCCTTCCCTCACTACCCTTTTGTGTGTGAGTAACTCCACATCACTTACATAGTTCTTTTGGTTCTTTTGCCTCTTCGTGAGTAATGCCTCATACTCGCGTAGTTGTTCATTCATACATACTTTAGGTCAGAGCAGGCCCGACACATAAGCGAAGTAAGTGGCTGCCTAGGGCCCCTAAGAGTGCTTGAAATGTCCCACAAGAGACCTTGAATTTATTGATTTATTTATTTATTTGTAATACATTTTATCAACGGTAGTCATACAAAAACGCAATATTATGTTAACGGGATGGCTAGTTAATGCTACTGGTTTAACCTGTTCCCGTGGCCTCTGTCAGAGGTGGCGTCATGTGCATGAGTATGTGCACTGTAGCAGACATTAACTGCATTTTGATGTAAAGCACCGTAGCTTAAGTCAGACTTATTTTAGGTTACAGTCCTCAACCTATTAGGGCCACATTTAGGGAAAAAAAACTGAGATTTCGAGAGGTTGTGAGATTTCGAGACTCACGTCGTAGTATTAGGAGAACGAAGTCGTAATATTACAAGAGTAAAGTTGTAATTTTAGGCTACATGTTATGTTAGTGGGGAAATATCAGAAGAGAACCCTGCATTAAAATGAGGAGCGAAACTGTAAACCTGTGTTTGCTCAACAAACAAAACGGTTATCAAACGTTTAATGATAAGATGATTAAGTAAAGTTAGCCTATCTGCTGCCTGATGTGTCTGGCACGACACCTGAGATAAACAGCAGTTGCCAGAAGCATGCTCAGACTGCCACTGACTGTCCTCTTACCCGTTTTGTTGGTTGCTGATAATATATTTTCTGAAAAATTATGGGGGTATTTTCCTCTAAATTTTGCCATTTCATTCTCGTAATATGATCATTTTTCTCATAAAATTACGACTATATTCTCGTAATATTATAACTTTTTTCTTGAAATATTATGAGTTTATTCTCATTAAATTGTGACTTTATTCTCGTGATATTATGACTTTTTTCTCAATTATGACTTCATTCTCGCAATGTTACAACCTTATTTTCGAAATCTCAGATTTTTTTTTCCCTCGGTGGTGCCCTAATACTCCATCATGTGTTCCTGCACTTTTGCACGTTGCAAATTTTTTAAACCAAAAGCAATTAAAACTTGTTTACAGTAAATGTGTTGTCTACTGGTTTTTTAATTACTTTTCAGCACACCACGTTCAGTATGCCATTTAGTACTGTATCACTTTGAATGCTAAAAGTGCAATTTGCTTGAGTGCAAATGAACACTAGACCACTCTTGTGAGTTTGCTATTTTTTAAGATTAAAAACCAGACGGGTAAAAATGTACTAGGCTGCCAGTGGTATGATGTAAGCAACACAGCTACAACTAATAAAATTGAAAATGGGTGTGTTAGATTTACAGTAGGCCTAGGTGTGCGAATGATCAAGCATTGACCATTGTGAATAGTATTGGGGTGCTGAGGCGGTGGGCCCCCAATCAAATTCTGCTTAGGGCCCCTGCTTTAGGTAACGAGGATATTGTTATCATCTGCCGTTAGTTGTCTGTCTTCTTGTGTGTAGTTTAAATGCTGTTGTATGAGTGTGTAAAACAAACCTTGTTTCCACAGGAATTGCAATTTATTCAACATTAGATTAATTCTGTGCCGTCTCAACTGTTGTAATAAACACGTACATTTGCATTTCTACTCTTCCAGTATGTTGTAAATCATTTTCAAGTTACTGAATGTGGTGATCCAGGAACTTAGTCGTGTAGAAGTATTAAATTTGAAGAGTATTACTGTACTTGCTACTTTAATGGTATTATTCAATATATGTTAAGACTGATGAAGAGTCATTCTGAAGAATTTCTTGGCTCAGTGTTCAGAGTGCTGAGCTAAAAATAGAGTTTTTCAGAATAACTGTAATTTCACTGGGTTCAGGTTCTGAAATAAGGCTATGGTCACAGTAAAATGATATTAATATTAAGTCTAATATTCCCAGTGAACCGTCAACCAGAATTTCCCAATACCATTGGCACAACATTTTCAACAATACATCCTACAACTGTCATAGTGGTGTGCTACCTACCAAAGGCACTACACATTACAGAAAGGCCATGCCTTCCTCCACTGGACATCATGTTATACAAACCTGAACATCAGTGTTAAAACATGACTGAGTATGTAAGTGCAGGAGGAGACTCACTTTTGTAATGATGTCAAGCAAAGTGGGATTAGATGCTTTTGTGTCACCAAAGGACTTGATGTTGAAGGCACCAATCAGTAGGGAACTCTCCACTTCCACGAAGGTCAGGAAGAGCGCGATGGCAACTACGATCTTCATCCTCTTTCCATAAAGGACATACCATATTTTCACTAGGATTACACAACTATAAAAACTCTACCCCAAAGTACAACGTCAATAAAGCAAAGCAAACTTTCTCATGTTTGTTCTCAGATAATATAGAATGCTGAATACAATTTATGTTTGCATATACCATGATTTAAAGTCACTTTGCTCTAAGCATATCCACATGTAAGGCTGGACACACTTACTGAAAAAATGTCAAAATCTTCCATTTGCTACAATGGAATTTGGCTTTCTGCATGATTCAGACCTCCGCCTATTAGTGTTTAACCTCTACACAAACTAGCCATTAATACATTGCAATTGTAAAAAAAAATTGGGACAAAGTCCAGTTTGGTTTGTGAAGAATTCTCTTACCTGCTGTTGAGTTCAGGTGCTGAGGGTAAGCACTTGATCAGCCTGGTGGAGTCCTTTATATATCCTTATCTCACTACAGAAATCTGTCACACAAAAGCACTGTCCCGTTCTCTCTTTTTTTAGAAAACAAATTACAAATACCGTGTGAGAGAAATGCTGCGTCAGGCTTAGCTTTAGTGCTTCTCTGAAGTATACACGTGGTGAGTTGGTGAGTACATTTTGCAGTGATAAGAAAGTAAACAGACCTCAGTACTTTCCAGCATGGTTTTAATTATATGTTGTGGCATTCATTCAATTTCAAATTCATGAATTCAGGATATATTCAAGCAAAAACTCAATTCATGACATCAAGAAATGATGCAGCACTGACTCATTCATATTGCTTGCATTAATGTTCTGGATTATTCTGAAGACAAAGTATTGGACCAAGATAATCTCCCTTACTGTTTGACATGCCACCCTTCCTTGCACGTGTATTGATTTGTATTTATTTATTTATTTGTTTGTTTGTTTGTTTGTTCATGGGTGGGGGGGGGGGGTATTATTTGTAAGGGCACATATCCCCCCACAAATCCTTATAACATTTATATTTTTAAACAGGGTTTAAATACTATTGCACACGCTGTCTTTATATGCTGTCATGAGAAAGGAGCAGATGACATGTAACGTAAGATAATTCTGTCGGTCAAGAGTTTGTTTGTTTGACCAGACCTAATCAGTCAGGTTTATTTTTGTAACTTTCCATCACAGTGGGTTTTACTCACCATTGTTTTCAACAGCGTGCCAGTCTAGATGCTGACAACCCTCATGATTAGCTATTCTTGATTTTTATTACCAAATCACCCTAATAACAGTCTCCCTCAGGCATACTGCCATGGGAGACTGGGAAAAAGGTCTCTAATGTGTCCACTCCCAAAGAGAATAAAAGAAAGAAAAATCACTACAAGTTAAAAAAGAAAAGAAAGAAAGAAAGAAAGAAAGAAAGAAAGATGACAAATAACAGTATTTTAAGTAGAAACACGCCAGACATGGCCTCGTTGTCTTTGTTTTCTTAATGTTTGATTTAATTTGGATTTCGTTTTTTTCGGTGTTAGATGCATTGGGGGCATGTTCATTTTGAACCTCAGTTGACCCAACGCTGTGCTGTCTGGGTGACGTCCAGTTCGCACCTGATATAACTGGGATTACTTGGGACAGCAGAAGTGATTGACGGCTATGCCTACCACATGCAAAGCGTGTACAGGTGAGAAGAGTCATAAAATGTGCGATTTAAAATTTTTAAAACGGGTAGCATTCTTTTCAAGCCCTGTGCAAACTGTAAGGACTGAAAAGCACCAAATACTGTACTGAACTATGTATGGATGAAAAACATGATTTGAGGGCGAGTCAAAAAGTCAGAAATGTCAGCATTAACAACATTTGTATGTATAAAAATAGCCTACAGAGTAAGACACATATGTCGTTCAGCGTCAGAATCATTCTTTGAAAGTTAACACTGACTGTGTATTTTAAAAATTCTGAGAGGTGGTGAAACGTTTTCTCTCTTAGTTCTCACATACTGAACCTCCATAAACTGCGTGCCGAAGCAGTAAACGAAGTTACTTTGAACGAGTATCAAGTGTTGGGTGTTACGTGCAGTAGCCCAGGAATTAAATGTATCTTGATTACAACACGTTATCTGGATGCAGGCAACAATTTGCACCTGCGCATTCATTTTATTGCGGTGAAACTGGGGTGAAAGCGTTGTAATAGGATAATTCTTCAACTATGGTCCATTTTGGTCTGGAAAATTTTCGCATTTAGCATCTAAGATTTTTTTCCTAATAAAATGCATTGCTATGGTTTATTTCTCAATTCTGTAGAAACACATCCTGATAGTGGCTGTGGTGATTTTGTTAAATGATACATATTTCACTAATATTGAGAGGAAATCGCCATTTCCTGTTGTGGAGATGACTGTTGTGGAAATGACAGTTTGTCATATTTCTTTTAAAATGTCATATGCTATTAATGATATGTTCGTGAAATTGGTCCAGTTATTTTTACATTCATATGAAATATGAGCTGTTTGGAAATGATACCCAAAAAACATATTCTCAACTGAACTCATAATTACCTTGAGTTTTCGTCTTTTTATTACCCCCTATGTAGGTCACTCTTTTCTCCAGCCATGTGTTCCCCTGCTGAGTGGCTGTTGCTATGGTTACCAAGTATACAAACCTTAAAACATGATCCTAGAATTCTATTTTTCCAGTGTGGTGGAAATGACAGTGAACCCAATGGACAGGGTTTCTTTTTATGAAAAATACAAGGAAATTTGAAAAAATACTACAGTACATAATATATTTCATTAAAATAGACATTAATGTCTAATTTGTATTTGAAGTCAACATTATTTCAAAATTAAATTCAAAATAAAGCAGGGTTGAAGGTCCAAAGTCCAGCTTAGGGACAAAGGCAATACAATAAAAACTATACATGAAAGGCCCCTTATTATATAGTAAAATGCATGACTGAGATATATTATTTATTTTTTATAAGTTCCTCTTGGTGTGAAGTAAGTGTTACAAAAATAAAAAGGGAGCAGAGTTGTTTTTTTTTTTTTTTCTTCCAGGGACACAAGAATTACCGCAGTTGAAGAATCACTCAACAATTATTCATCTCATGATAGTGTGTTGGCCGCTGTGTGTTTCTCACAGACACTGTTTGGCAACATCTGTCAGTAGATTTTCCCAAAGCGAGGCCAGGTTCCGGAACACAGCGAAAGCGGAAAAGACTGCTCGTTCGTGAAGTGGTTCTAGCAATAGCTAGCAGGTTACAGCTACATTCCTAATGCAGTACAGAGAAATATACGGGATCCAGCTGAATGTCATATATCCAGCCGAAAATCAAAACTACTATTTATCATCATGCTTCCACTGCAGTGAGCACTTTCTACGGCAATAAAAAGAATATTCGCCAATTCATCCTCTCGCTCAAGCACTGAAATAAGGCAGGTTACCAATTATTTATGACCTCCTTCTGTTCCTAGCTGTTCCTAGCTGTTAGCAACGCTGGCTAATTAGCTACTTATTCTTACTAACCTTTACACGCGCACATATCTCACCCACATAACAGTTTAATTTTATAGTCTGCTAACTGTAACTAAGACTGTCGTAAATATATTTTCTATGATCGTTCTTCTGTATCCTAGTTTTGTGACAGCTAACTCGGAGGCAGCAGGACTAACTCCTCCATAGTAAGGGTGTCGAATGGTAACACGATGTAAACTAGCCGTAGCTCATCGTGGTAGTTAGGTCGCTGCCTAAAACATCACTTACTGTCTTATAGATTACCGTTACTTGTCATTTAAGGGCGGCAGTTTTGCCGATGGCTTAACTTTGTAGGTATTGTAGAGAAATCCCTTTGATTGATGTTAGATAAGTGTCTTCTAGTAAACCGACATAGCTAAAGCTATGTAACATCTCATTCGATTGCTATTTAGCAGTTTGTCGTTGAAAACCAGCAACTGACTGATCGCTGAATATTTTGCTGTCTCGAATGTGTTAAATGGATGGTTTTAAAGTGATAAATTATACATTCAGTTACTCACAATAGCTGTTAGTAAAGGTGTGTTGTTCGTAACTAAATTGTAATAGATCAGTGTTGGTGTGTTTTTGATTATATCGTTGATAGCGTGGATTACGAATCTGTCATATGTGAACTGTCAACACAGTTGTCGCGCTGGATTTATGAACATATGAATAGAAATGAGACGCGTTTACACTGGGATTAAGTTGAAGACTTTTGTGGTTTTAGGTGTGAATGACCGACGTGGTGCCTCCGGCTGCTCTGAGCGAAATCAAACTGCGCCTTCTCTGTCAGGATGACATAGACAGCATTAAACTCCTCTGTGGTGATTGGTTCCCCATTGAGTAAGTATGATAGGTCACACCGTAAAACAAAACTGAACTCAGTTATACCAACATTTGGTCTTTTACAAACTATCTTCTCTCTCCTGCCCCCCCCCCCCTCCTCCTCCTCTCTCAGGTACCCAGACTCATGGTATCACGACATCACCTCCAATAAGAAGTTCTTCTCTCTGGCTGCCACGTTCAGAGGATGCATTGTTGGGATGATTGTGGCCGAAATAAAAGGCCGGACAAAAGTACACAAAGAGGTCAGAGTCCTAACAGAGAGACCTACACAGCATTTACATCTCATTTGCCTTAGGCAGTGTGAATAGCAGCAGTGCTGAGTGACCAGGTAGAGGGACATTTTAAACCTGAAAGTGGGACAGTAAGACAGGCGGATGTGATTCTCACCCTCTATATAAAACCTGTCAGTGGAAACATACTTACCGCGTGTTTACACTGCTCCGGACTGCTTAGATGAAATGGAACACTCTAGACATGCACACAGATCCTTTTCATACAGTGTGTGACCACATACTCCATGTGACCTTTAGGATGGAATAGAAGAGCTTTTCATCGTCACCTTTGAGTCGCTGACTCTTGAGAGTCAGTATTTCCATTATCATACAGGCCATTTGAAATGATCACGCTGGAGACTCCTGCCCCTGTCTTGTGTAGGTCACGGATCCTCCTGAGCAAGCTTGGGAATTTCCCCACCAGCGATCGAGGGGATATTTCTGAGTGTTTGTCTGAGAGCGTGACGTAGCACTCACATGGACGCTGATTTATGAGACAGTGTTTGTTTTTCCTTTAATCTAAGAGAAGGACTGTGCCGTACTCTTATAATCAGAAGCAAAGTTTCTTTACGTTCCTGTAGACTAGTGTTTTGTCCAGCTCTGTGCGGTCAGAGGAGCAGGAAACTTGACTCTCCTGTTTGTCTCTCTCGTAGGATGGGGATATTCTGGCCTCCAGCTTTCCTGTCGACACTCAGGTGGCTTACATTCTGAGTTTAGGAGTCGTGAAGGAGTTTCGCAAACACGGAATAGGTAGGAGATGATTTCAAAGCACCCTTTTTTTTTTTTTTTTGACATGTCTGACTCGTTTTCGAACAGGATTTTTTTTTTCCCCCCCGCTCCGTTCATTTGTGTTGAAATGTGTGTAATTAAACTGTTGTCTCCTCTCTTGTCTTTGATGCCAGGTTCCCTGTTGTTGGACAGCCTGAAAGAACACATCTCCACCACAGCGCAGGACCACTGCAAGGCCATCTACCTACACGTGCTCACCACCAACAACACTGCCATCCACTTCTATGAGAACAGAGACTTTAGACAGCACCACTACCTGCCCTATTATTACTCCATACGCGGAGTGCTGAAGGATGGCTTCACATACGTGCTCTACATTAACGGCGGTCACCCGCCCTGGACTATCTTATATCCTTCTGATGGCGCCTCTAACCCCCCCCCCCCCCCGTCTGTCTTCTCTCGTCTGTCACTCTCATATTGAAATCACGAGGGTAGGGAGTTGGACGTAATATTAGGGAGGTTAATTGAGGGTTCGCTTAGCGCCAGTGTTTTTTTTTCGGGGTCCCGTGGGACGCTGAGGGAGTCATTCTGTGTGGTCCAGCCAAAAGAGCGGAGAGAGCAGAGAAAACGGGAGATTGTGGAGCCTCTGTTATTGTGGCTGACTGTTGATGTCACACGTTGAGTTTGTACCGAAGACAAACATGTCTCGGAAACCAGAGCCAGTATTCATGCAAACTAAACCACGGCTCGTGCATTGCATAGTTTTATATATTCATATTTGTAGGTTTCATAGTTTACATATTCATGTTTGTACGTTTCTTTATGTGGCCATGTTTTACATATGCATATTTGAACATTTCTAAATGTGGCCATGTTCTGTTGGTCCTTTTGTGTTAACAATGTAACTGACTCTGAATCAGTCACATGCATGTTTGGTCTCACTGCAGCTTTAAAGGTCCAATCAAGCAGATTTTCATTGGCAGAATTCTCCATTCTAAGCATTGCCGTTAATACTAGCGCAGCTGTCTTGCATGGCAGATAAACAGAGACGGGTTTTAACATGTCCTCGTTAGAGATCAATCCATCACAGTGGAAATACAACAAATTACACAGGAGTTTGTTTAAACATAACAATAACAGTGTTTACACAACGAAACACAATGATACAAGGAAAAATAACGATGTTTTTCAAAAGCATGTCGGTTTGCATTCTTTTGGGTGAGAGAGCTAGTTTAAAACACCCTGATATCTCAAAATCAAACGCCATGTTATCTCTCTGATAGGAACTTTTTAAAAACACATTTCAAATGTCCGATTTATCCTTGACTTGGTCTGTACTGACTATATCCATCATATAGGCTCTGCCCTGGCCAGCCTGAGTCCCTGCTCCATCCCTCAGCGGCTGTACCGCCAAGCACACAGCCTTCTCCGTAGCTTCCTGCCCTGGTCGGGCATCTCCTCCAAGACCGGCATCGAGTACAGCAGGACCATGTGAAGGATGCCAGTCCCCCATCCCTGCATGGTGGGCATACACACACACACACACACACACACACACTCGCCGTTTCCTCCCCTTCACTCTCTAACCTCAGCCGTTGTCTTACCACAGCAGCCCACACTGTACACGCTGGACCTCTGTGTGCCCTCTGCTACACTCATGTCTCCACCCTTCTGTGTTTGTGTGTTTGTTTTTCTGTTTGTTTACCAGGACTGGAGGATGAGTGGAGCAGCCAGGGGCTGATCATGGAGTCCAGTGACTGGCATTGTAGACAAAGGCATTCTTCTTTTCTTCTCTCCCTGCAGCCACAGACAATGTAATATATCTGTACATTATAAATCTTTCTATCTCTATCTTTCTCTATATCTCCCTCTCTCTCTAAATATATATATATATATATCTATATCTATATATACACATACATTCTAATTAATATATAAGTGACCCTCTGAATGGAGACTTTCCAGTCAGCTTCATGCCTGTAATTTCCTGCTCCCTCCCAGATTTTGAAGTTGATAGATTTTATGCGTGTCTGTTAATTAAGAGGTTAAGGAGACTGACCATAGCAGCAGTGCGTTTCCCATCGGGATGCTCTGTCGATTGAGAGACACCCTGATGCATGTGTCAAGCTGTCGTCATTCAGTCTGTCTCTGGATTACTGGCACTTTGACACAGGACAAGATCTTCCTTTCTTTTTTTTTTTTTTGGATATGTAATTCTTCTTCCTTTTTTTTTTTTTGCATAATGCAAAAGTTTTTAATTGGGTTTGTACCAAGGCAGCGAATGTAATGTAATGTAGAAGTAAAACAGCCCTAAAATGGATTTTACTGAAATCACAGAATGTGTTCCTGTTGACTAGATTTTTTCTCTTTTTAAACTCTAAAGATGTGGTCACTATGGAAATGATTCAGCCTCGTTTTAGCTACCATAAACTCCACCACTCGCATGTAGCACTGTGCTTGGACAGGCCCAGTGTATTCATGTGTTTGTTTTAGGAGAGAAGGTGAATGTAATGAACAGTATGGTGGAATTAAAGGAACTCTACCTAAAACTAGGGATCTACTCATAAAATAAAGAAATAAAACACTGTGTGGCATGGTGATGCCAGGCAGAAACGAATGACATCAGAGGGGTCTTCTGAATCTCATGTCTCTGTTTTCGTTTTTGTGTTTGTTTTCCAATTTTATTAGGCTACCTTTAAATTAGTGATCAGATAAGGTAAATCCAGTCATGCTACCTTTTTTTGGGGGGGGGGGGGGGGGGATTTTATTGAATATGGAATTCCACCGGACAAAGTGCATCTGTCGAAGGTGTGACTGTTTTGAATTATGGTGACAGTTGGTATTGAATACCAGTGCTCTGCATGGCACCTGAGGTTTTGGTCCACAGATTATGGATGAAACAGCTGTACTCACTCACCCTCTGTCTTAGTAGAAAAGTGATGTAGAAATAATGGCCACATTGCCGAGTGTTATCGTCTGTGAATGAAGGGTCAATGAAGGTTTATGTCTTCACTCTGTTGACAGTCTGTTTGCTTAAATGTGAGCTACTCAAATACAATTTTGTCCCATTTGAAATGTTCTATTCATTTCAGTGTTTTAATTTATGGTTATGAATGCACCTTTTTTTTTTTTCTTTTTTTTTTTAGAAATGTTATGCAACCTTTCAGAGGCTGTCATTGTTTATGTGGTGAGCAATCATCACATTTGTAACTGATGTTGAATCTTGTTATTAAAAAAAGGGATTTTTTTCTTGGGGTCATTGAGGTTAACGATTTTACATCAGATGGAAATCTCTCCTCCGTCTGTGATGCTCGTGTACAGTGACATGGTACAGCCCAGTGAAATGGCGCCCTCTGCTGTTCATTGTACGCACTTGGGGAACATACTGTATTTGCATGACTACAAACTGAATTCATAACAAAACAATGGTGCAATTAATTGTATTGTTTTAGTACCTGATACACACAAAGAAACTATGTATGTCCTTTGTTTCTCTCTAGTTTACAGTCCTTGGTCTTTTTGTAACCGGCACATGTTTTGACCTCTCTAGCATTTCAGTAAGGTTAAGGTGTACAACACAACATAGCTCTCACCCTTTTTGTACTCCATCCATTTGATGTCTATGTTTTGAACTGACCCGTATATGATAAATCATAAAATAAACTTATAAAAGAAATCATAATTTTCTTGAATCGGATCATGTGTATTGTGTCGCGACTCAAATGTAATGATTAGATAATCATTCAATAGTTGGGTACTTACGGTAACAGACACTTCATGATGTCATTTCGGTGGAACCGAAATAGACACGCCCATTCGGACACGGGTTGGGGTTTGATCGGTGATAGTGCCAAAGATAAGCTCAAAAATATTCAAGTGATCTATCGAGGTAAAGCGAGTTTGAAAATAACAGGTTTCTGCTCTCTGATTTCCTGGAGTTTGTCGTCCCGATAAGTTCACTTTCCTGCTGCTCTTGCTAATTCCTCGTCGAAGTTGTGTAAAGGTGAGTGATGCTTTACAACACACTCGGACGCCTTTAGGACAATTCTGAAGTGACTTAATGATTTTGCTGAAAGTGTAAACTGTTATAGAAAGCTAAGAACGACGTGCGTAGGAAGTCTTTCATGCAAGCGATTTACATATATAAAGTAATCATGTTACATTTTTACACTTGTATACCCCCCCCCCTCCTCCTCCGACTTCATCCACTGATACATGTGAAAACGAACGAACCTGGAAAAAAAAGGTGTTTGTATGAAACAGTTTTATAGTGTTTAGTGATGACATAATGGCAGATGTTTTGCCACACTGGGCTACTACAAATGCATTTAAAACCAGACGCGAGTGATGGGCACTTCCTTGGATCGAAGCTTTACAGCACTTTCGTTTTTTTCGGATTTATTTTCGAAGGACTGTGAAACAAATCGCATCACGTTAGATAAACGGCAGTTAAAAGGGACCGAAACTTTGTTTTACCTAGTCGCTTAGAGAAACTTAATTTTCAAAAGGCAAGGGAGGAGTCATTCTGTATGGAAAAGTACGCAAAGTGAAACAATCTTTGTATAGCCTTGACGGGAAGACCGCGGGAGATCAATGCACAAAAGGTTTTTGGAAACCTTTGAATAACATGTACCAATGACTAGGGAACAGTATGCATTTGGAACATTGACAATCGCGAAACATGACTGATAGGCAAGGCTGTCGTGCAATTAACGTATTGCTGGTGTTTGAGACATGCCAAGCATTTCAGAAAAGACGTCAAGTACTTCTGCCAAACTGTGAGCCAGCTTGTGCATAGTCCACTCTGTGACCAGTGGGGTCCGCAGCACATCTAGGTTTTCACAGCAATTCATAGTCTAAAAACTTTGCTTTTTTGAATGAAGAATTGTCCAGCTATTGAAATCTGTAATCTTACAAGGCATTTTAGCAGCAAAGGATAGAACAGGTTTGACGGTTCAGATGTGAGTAAATTAACTCACAGGGTTAAGGACTTTGAAGCATAACATTGATTTTACAGACAACGTTTGACATGACCATATTGAGGAATACTGCAGTGTCGACAGTCTAGTCTTCCATAGGCTATTGGACTACTGACGCTCCGCTTTGTTTGTTTGGTTCGCAACATACCCCTACGTTTCAGTAAGATATGGTTGTATGTGGAGATTTGGTTTTCTTTGAAGTGTCTTTCGCGTCGTTCTGTCTTGGCTTATGTAAAACGGGTAATGTATATGAGCCCAGTGGACAAGTGGAACAAAAGCCGGGAGGAAAAACAGGCCCACCTAGAAGAATGGAAATCCGTAGGCCTAGGCATCTCCAGAGGAAGGTGTTGGATTACACCCGTACATTTTGTATCTACTACAGTCTGTGCGTCCCGCTGAATCACAGGTCTTATCAGTTTACCCACATAGTGCCTGTTCACCCTTGCCTAGCTTAATCTGGAGAGGGATAATAGGACAGAGTTTGCAATGCAGATGAATTACTCAATACTTGCAATTTCGTAAACATTTGTAAGAAAGGTCAGTGGTTGAGAATCAGCCCCCCCCCCTCGGAAAAAAGAGCAGGAAAATGACAGTTAATAGTGTCCATGAACAAATGCTTTGTTTTTAGAGTACAACTCAGCAGTGCATTTCACTCTTTCCTGTATTATGTTACAGAAGCTTTTTTCCCCTAATCTGTTATCGACGGCAAATGGGAAAAATCATGAATTATTGTGACTATTTGGAGTGAAAACCTCCTCTTCACAGGAAATGGTGGGGCCGAGGGGGTCTGCCTGTCTGTCTGTCATTACAGAAGTCCAGTTCAAATGATAGTGGAGCCCTCGTCCCTGTCTGTCTGTCTGTCTGTCATTACAGAAGTCCAGTTCAAATGATAGTGGAGCCATCGTCCCTGTCTGTCTGTCTGTCTGTCTGTCATTACAGAAGTCCAGTTCAAATGATAGTGGAGTTGATAGTGACGGGTAAAGCCAGACTCCGTGTATGAGTCACTATAACTGTGGACTACCCCACGGCTCTGGCCTTCGAGCATAGCAGTCAAGGATGTTTGACTAATATGATTCTCAATTTTGGTCCATTTCTATGGAGCTCCCTGTGCATTACACATTATAGTTTCTCCCAGAACAAGTACATGTGATTCAGCTCCATCAACCGACAGTCAGAGCTTTAAATAGCTGAAGTAGGTGCGCTTGAGAGAGGCCAGACCGGACCTGCTGAAGACCGAGGGCCTGGAAAGTTAAACTGGGAATCACTGCATTTTGTCCAAGCTTGATATCATAGGCTCACAGAGAGTGTTTGATTGCTATAAATGTTGTACAGTCGCACCTATTATTACTTTAGCTACTGTAGTAAACCCATTAGTGACTGAAATGGTGAACTCGGGGCTTTGGTAAATAGTTGCACAGATGATCCGAAAAAAACGCTGAGTGTGCATAACCTTAGGTGAAACATTAAGTATTAAAACAGATTTTAAACAGACAAGAGCTGACCACAGGCGTGTGCTGTGCCGTTTGGACGCGCACAGACACAACAAACTGAACATCTGCTCGCCCATCACTACAACACGTTTGAACTGCTAATCACCTTCAGGTAATGAAAAAAAAAAAAAGAAAGAAATAATCCAGACACTGAAGATAATGAAACGACAAGATGGATATTAGTCTTGGGGAAGGGCCTTTGTAGACAGAACTGTTCTTAGAAGACTATGCTTTGAAATTCAAATAAGACTTTGTGTTTGGACGTTCAAAGCACTTTGATAGAGTGCAGTTCATTTTAGTTTATTCAGTTCCTCAAGTGACTTACTTGTCAGGTTCCTGCCTAGACTCAAAACACAATTTTGTAGGAAGATAATTCATACTATAAGCCCCCCCTATCCCCCTCCCCCCACCCTGCCATCAACAGCTTTGTTGTTTTAAAATGACAATTTGCAAGTGGCTGCTATGATAGAAAAGCCAGGTGAGTTTGCTCAGGAGCAGCTGTGTGCTCTTTAAAGTCAATTTAAGAATGATGAAAATGTTCATTTTCCACCTAAGCTGCCTGTTTGGATACAGCACATTTTAAAAACGTTGGGTTTCCCTCTAAAAGCAATGACTTTGAATTTTCAGCTCCTACTCTCCATTTATCTCCCTTATACACCCATTAGCCAATCAGAACCAAGGGGGCTTGGTCATTTCAGTCAGCAGGGAGAGCGGTCTCTTGCAATTCAGATTTATTTATTTTTATTTTTTTTGGAGGTAATAGACATAATGCCTGTAAATGAGTAATACTTCCCTTTTTTTGTAGAATACACATGGTTGCTGGTGAAACCATAAACTTTCCACAGTATATTTGCTTAAGAGAACCAACATGTGATCTGGATTTAGTCAAATGTTTCAAAGTCCCTCGGTGACGTAATATGGCTTATTTGATCTAGACAATTTGGTGCGACTCGCGTCATAGTTAGAAGAACAAACTCTGAGTGGAATTTATGTTGCAGTGCTGTTGCACCATAGGTACTAAAACATATTTCCACTTTTTTTTTTTTCACACTCTCATTTTTCTTTATGTGTATACGCTTGGTGTTTTTTTTCTTTTTTTTTTTTTTTTTTTTGTCCTACCTTTTATTTTTAGGTCAGTGGTTTTTCTGCCAGGCTTCAGACCTAGATCTCGCCACTGATATACCGCGCTGTTTTCACACTACAGTCTTTTAAATGTTTTTAGCCCTTTGAGGTTTAGCACATTGTCTTTAATTGTGTGACTGTACACCTCGTATTGTTGTAACTGTCTGGTTCTCACCTGCGGTTAATTGGACTATTTATTTATTTGTGCACTAGCTTTGGGCTTAAGGCTAATTTGATAGCTCAGTGCTAGTCCATGGCCCAGTGCTAATCTAGTAGTCCCTTCCTCTGTTCACCAAGTCAAATGAAACAGACGCGTTCTTTCTTACGCCTTATACAACTCTTAAGAAAGTCACCAGTGCAGCCGGAAACAAAGGCTTTCATGGTTTTAGTGAAGCTGGATTCTCTTTTCACTCCCATGGAATATTCCATCGCTTTCACTGTCACACCGATGCCCTCTGCCCCCGTTTTTATGCTCTCGCTACAAAACACAACTGTTGCTTTGCACGTTAGCGGCTTGTGTTGAGTGATTAGAGACACATCAGAGCTGTGAGGAGGAAGCAGTGGTGCCACCTCGGAATGCGTCTTTTCCTCGTCCTAACCAGCGAACAGGATTACCTGTCTCTAAACCCACGACCTTCTCCTTTCCTGCGCCTATTGTTTCGCCCCAAGGTCCCCTGTGCAGAATGTCTCCTTTGTGTGACCCCCCCCCCCCCCTTTACTTGTCCATTTTATGCATTTAATATGTTCATATTTCAGGGGTGTGGGTCACCATGGTGATAGACTAGGCTCTGGAAGTCCTTTTCTGTGGTTCGACGGTTAGAGTGTGTATATACTGTGGTATGACCTGCAGTTTATTTATTTGTAATTTCCCTAGCTTTTGCTGTGTTCAGCATCTCTGTGAGTGTAAAGTTATGTCTCGTCCAACAGCCACGGGAACGAACCACCTGGAGCTCCTTAATGTTTGTCCAGCAACGGGGAGAAAAAAAGTATCTGTTGAAGAAATAAACATGTGCAAGCCTTTATTGATGGTACAGTCTGAATGCATGTTCTACAGCCGTGAGGACTCTTACATTTACCACAGTGAATGTAGAAAAACAGTGTTTGGCTCTCTTCCTGTAATCTGAGATGGTTCAAAATGAGACAGTGTTGCCACGGCTGGAATGTCAGGTATATGTATTCACCGAAAACAAGAAAACAAGAGCTTGTTGGTGGTTGAAAGCGTCTGCTGGGTTTTCCAAAGAAGTATTAGACCTAATGGCTCCGAAAAAGTGACAAATTTACACCCGTCTGAACATGCCCTGTTCACTCTTTTATGTCTTTTTCTTCTAAAGAGTGAGGGATCAAATGCAAATAAACAGTTATGAAACATTTAAATCGTCGACAAAAAAGAGACTTGCGCTGAATAACAAGTGAGCTACTGTTAAAATTTTGCCTGACTTTTATTCTTCAAGTTTTGACATGTAAGAAGCACAAAAGAAAAAAAAACAAGTAGTCAGTTGACCAGAACCTGTGTGAGAGGGCGTTTATGGGAGAAGGGCTGTGCTTGAGAGGAGCCCAGGTTTTTTCTCCCTCCTTTAAGTGCAGCCCAAGGCGACATCCAGCCCGCAGTCACATGCCTGTTTGCATTGATGGAGCTCCTCCTTTCGGTAGACCTGTGTCGTTGGACTGCTTGCCGCTGGAGACAGACCTGCCTCAGCTGACGGGGAATCAGTTATACAATCACTGGTCGGAAGGTGTACCAGTTAATATACCTCAAAATGCTTGTTTTGGTGGCTTTTTTTTTTTTCTTTACTCGGAAGACCCAGTGTTTGTGCTTTCTCTGTTTGATTTATAGATGATTTAGTACTCAGAGTTACTGCACTGTTTGTTTTCATGCATTCTAGTACTAGCATGTGGAACAGAGGGGCAGTTTATAGCTCCGCTGTCAGTGGAAACTGTTGTTTTTCGACCCCTGTGAAAACGAGCTTTTTGTGTGGAGTGTTTTTATCGTGAGCTGTGGTCTGTTTTTGCTCACAGTCATGTTTCTCTCACAGTGTCTATCCATTTAGCCTGTTTTCCCCTGAGTGCCTGCAGACATGAGCAGACGTGCTGGGTTATTCACTCACACGGCTCTGGGTGGGTGGACCACGCCACGCGAGGCCTGTGACAAAAGTCTCTCTCCTTTTCCTCTCATCTCCAATGCCCCTTTCATTCTCCGTGTGTCATCTTTTACTGTTTTACCCAGACTTTGGGTTTCGCTCTGTAATAAGACACCATCTCTAGTCTCGTGCTGCTCAATCTGATCCAGATAGTTTGTGTGTGTGAGTATCTGTTTCGGTCCAATAAGATGTTTATGAATTTTGATTACGTATTTGTTTACTTTTTTTTGCTTAACCGGAATGTGGAAAGTAATATGTCTGTGTTTGTTGCAGTGTGATATTTAGGAACTGATTTGTCAGAATGTATTTTGTATATGTTTTGTATATGTAATTTTGTATTTGTTTTGAGACTGTGTAGTGGCAGTGGCGGGGGGGGGGGGATTGATTATCTCCACAGTAATCGGGATAGAGGGGAGCTAATCGTTTTTCAGTCACAGGACAGCTTATGATTGATGGTCAGTGAGAATAAATAAAAGAGACCATCTTAGGAGCAAGTTTGTCTGTAACGTGGATCCGTTTGATAAATTACAACCGCCCAAGTAAGCCGCAAATTCTGTCTTCCTTTTTCTCTTTTTTCTTTTTTTTGTGTTTTAAAGACATTAGGTGTCTCTACAATGACATTTGAGTAGAGGACATTGAATGTTTGTGTCCAGACCTTCGTATGAACAGTGGTGTCAGCAGAGACAGATTGACTCCTGCAGGGCAGTGTGTGTACACAGTGTCTTTAATGGTTGCAGTCTTCTGTAAACTGGTGGAGTCTCTAGAATGTGACCCAGCTCAGGCAGATGTTCCTGTAGCCTGGGAGCAGGATGTGCAGATGGTGGGAGTTTCAGTTCTTCCTTTCATTCCGTTTATTAAGCACTGTCTTTTTTCATACGCCACTCTGTTCTACCTCAGGCTTTCCTTCCAGACCCCAAGCACTGCTTAATGCTCTGAATGACTTTCTTTCCTTCTTTCTTTCTTTCTTTCTTTCTAAAACATGGACCCATCACACCATGGAGTCATGTCTCTCTGATTGGAGCAGGCAGTCTTGGCTATTCCTGTCTGTGGATACCTCACGACCACTGGAGCACGAGACAGCTCGACCAATAGGAACCCTTGTTTACCATTTGAGGGATGTTGTTATTCTAGCTTACACATTCTAGAACACAACAGCCAGAAAGCATTCCCACAAAATCCATTTTTTTGTCTCAAGTTGAACCACTGCCCCTGTTTTGCTTTTGTAAACCCTCTATTATCCAAAATTGTTTTGAAACCTGTTGTTTATCCAGTAGGTGTTCAATATGATTAGAGTTAATGGACTCCATTTTCCTAATAACAAACTGAATGTGGACAAACAGATTGGACAACGTCTAACACCACTACAGATAATTCACAGCCTTTAGTTTCATCTTGTCCATGATTAGTGGTCACTTATGTAAGACATGCTTGCAGTAAAGAATCTCCACCTTCAGCTAAATAAAGAAATGTCTCATTCCATCTGTTCCAGAGACTTCAGTGAAATCCAACTCAAAACACACTCAACACTCAACACACCCTGTACTGAAGCTGCAGAGAAGCTTTGGAGATACAGTCCTGTTTTGGCTTTGGAAAGTAAAATTTAGGTGTTAAATGTGAAAATCCAGTGTACCACAGTCTTTGAGCAGCAGAAAAAGCATTGTCCATTTGAGCGTATGAAATTGTCTTCTGTGGAGGCCAGGAGGCACTTTGAAACCGGTAATTCTATCGATTGGTCAGTGGGAATGTGAGTAGTGAACAGCGTCTGGGAATGGCAGGGTGTGACTTCACTCAGAAAGCTGTTTCACCCCTGATACTTCACAGGAAGGGAGGTGAAACGATTTCCTGTCGTACTTTTTAACTTCAGTCTGGATTATATTTGGACTGTCCTGCCTGTTGGCCCATTTAAATGGACATGGAGAGTGAATATTGCCGATATGTTTTGCCATAGAAAGTTCCAGTGTGTATCAAAATGTTAAAATGGGATTCAGTTCCTTAGAACTCCTGTCATATTATATTCGAGACCAAATCAAGGTCTCATTAAAATTAAAAACAGACAAACAAAAAAAAGATTGCCCTACCCTTCGCTTGCGAGTGCCCTCAGCAGTTGGTGCTCTGGTGAGGCCTCTTTGGGTTGCACGACGGGCATACAATGTGCTTTAGTGGTCCTATTGTGTTTGGCGAGGTCTAGCCCTGTTTGGCAGAATCATTTGTCTGTGTCAGCTCGGT
The DNA here is from genome assembly GCF_902362185.1 of Chanos chanos. Taxonomy (NCBI): domain Eukaryota; kingdom Metazoa; phylum Chordata; class Actinopteri; order Gonorynchiformes; family Chanidae; genus Chanos; species Chanos chanos. Next base: position 21,057,524 of record NC_044507.1, on the reverse strand, counting down.
TTTCAATAGCGAGCTTTGGTTGGAAGCCGCGACGGTGGAAAATTCTGTCAGGGCTGTCACTGCCCTCAGGTTAACGGGGTGGGGGGGTGGGGGGTGGGGGCTCCTCCAAAGGCAGGGAACAGCAAGGCTTGGTCATCTAAAGAGTTTCCCCATCAACTGCTCACTGCTCTCCTGCATTTCAAAGACCAAGATTTCAGCCTAACAAAATAGACATAAGTGGTTGAACTGTAACACCCCCCACCCCCCCACCCCATTATACACAATACGTTAGTACATTATACACAATATGTAAGTACATTTTTTTTATATTTTTATATGTCTCGTTCTAATCCATTTTCTTGTTTCCTCCAGATTGCATAATGCGTTTTGTTTACTTTTTTTTTCTCCCAAATTGAAATTTGCCATTTCCGCTGTGCTAACTCTGCTGATGAATGGAGTAAATCTCTAGTAATGCGTAAGAGGCCCATGTGAAAGCGTCGTTTTCTTGAGTAGATTATTGAAGTAACTTTATCTTTCTGATGGTGTCCCTCTCCTCTGGCTAGATTGGCTGGATTAAACCAGATTGAAGTGTTTACAAAGCAGGAGTTAGAACAGGCACAGAGATGCCCATCCATCCATGTACCCCCCCCCTTCTCTCTCTCTCTCTCTCTCTGTGTCTCAGAACAAAAGCAGAGGCATAATTGTGCCTGGCTTTTAAAGGCTTTCTGCTTTCATCACAGTTTAGCGCTCACCCTTGGCAAATGCAATATCTGACAGTAAAAAGCTATGATTGGACTGAATGATGTAATCTATTTTCAAGGCACAAAACAACAACAACAACAAAGAAACAAAACCAGACAAAAAAAAAATGGGGAGGGTTCTCATTTTGGGACTTTTGATTGGTGTTGCCATGGCGCGGAGGCTCCGAGAATGCCATTTAGTACGAACCCGACAGGGTTTCTGTGAAAAAAATGTTTTGTTGGTAAAGTCATCAGATCTCATTTCCAGCTTCTGAATGTGGGAACGTCTATCAGCTCAGCGGCTCCCGTCGGGCCGTGATGCGTAGGCAGAGCTCCGTAATTGCTTGGAGGAGTGATGTGGTTGTGGGAGAGAGTGTTGGGTAGTGCAGGGGCATGTGTCTGATTAGGAATTCACTGGTGTCCCTGCAATGATTAACACAGCCTCCCACCTCAGACCGTGGCTCACGTTAACATCCTGTGTTTCCTCAGAACCGTCTCGGCCCGGGTCGAAGGCCTGCCCTCCTGGGCCATTGGAGAGATGGGAGCGTTTGCGCCTCGGTCCTTTCCGTGGGCCGGACTCGGGCAGCGGCAGACAGGGGTCATTTCCTGTGTAGTTAGGGAGGTGCAATCTCATTTAGTGTCCGGTCTAAATGGCCAGACATGGGCGTGGGTCATGTACTGCTGCTGTTGGAAAGGGGTTGCAATGGTCACTTATCACCAGCCCGATCAACAGGGAGATTTTATTACTGACGAAAGAGTGAACTTCCACTGCCATTTGCTTACCATTGAACAGTACCTCATAAAATGTGTGTGTGTGTGTGTGTGTGTGTGTGTATATACATATACATATACATACATACATATACACACACACACACACACACACACGATATATTTACTGTACATATATGTGTATATATACTCATTACATATACATATATATTCACCATGGAACAGCACTCCATTAAATAGCATATATATTTACCATAGAGCAGCACTTTATAAAACATCATACAGAGGAAAAGCACTGTACTGCTTCTTGTAAAACCCCTTATCCGCGGGTTCTGCATCCGCGGATTTAACCAACTGCAGATTGAAAAAAAAAAAAATCCAGAAATTTCCAAAAGCAAAACTGAATTTGCCACGCGCCGAGCTCTAGGCTGAATCCACGTGAATGAAGTGATGTGTGGGCATACCCTGCTGTAGCCTCCCGTCATCTCACAGACCCTCAGTCTCTCTCCAGTCATCTCACAGACCCTCAGTCTCTCTCCAGTCATCTCACAGACCCTCAGTCTCTCTCCAGTCATCTCACAGACCCTCAGTCTCTCTCCAGTCATCTCACAGACCCTCAGTCTCTCTCCAGTCATCTCACAGACCCTCAGTCTCTCCCCTGTCATCTCACACACCCTCAGTCTCTCTCCAGTCATCTCACAGACCCTCAGTCTCTCTCCAGTCATCTCACAGACCCTCAGTCTCTCTCCAGTCATCTCACAGACCCTCAGGCTCTCTCCAGCCATCTCACAGACCCTCAGGCTCTCCCCAGTCATCTCACAGACCCTCAGTCTCTCTCCAGTCATTCCACAGACCTTCAGTCTCTCTCCAGTCATTCCACAGACCCTCAGTCTCTCCCCAGTCATCTCACAGACCCTCAGTCTCTCTCCAGTCATCTCACAGACCCTCAGTCTCTCTCCAGTCATCTCACAGACCCTCAGTCTCTCTCCAGTCATCTCACAGACCCTCAGTCTCTCTCCAGTCATCTCACAGACCCTCAGGCTCTCTCCAGCCATCTCACAGACCCTCAGTCTCTCCCCAGTCATCTCACAGACCCTCAGTCTCTCTCCAGTCATCTCACAGACCCTCAGTCTCTCTCCAGTCATCTCACAGACCCTCAGTCTCTCTCCAGCACTCACTGTTTGAGCATTGTTCACCTCGTGTCTCGTTCATTCGCTACTTGTGTTTTAAAAAAAAAAAAAAAATTCTTTATTTATAATTATATTTTCTATATGGACTTGTATGTTTTATTCTATGTATTTCTCTTTCAGGTCATGAAACGAAAGCAATCTGATCTGCAAGTGTTGAAAGAAAAAAAAATGTTATGTCACTGATGTATATTATGTAGTTAGGCCTACGATGGTTGCGTCTGAACATGCATAGACTTTTTTTTTCTTATGATTATTCCCAAAACAATACAGTATAACAACTACTTCCACAGCATTTACATTGTATTAAGTACTATAAGTAATCAAGAAGTGATTTAAAGTACACGGGAGAATGTGTGTAGGTTATATGCAAATACTGCTCTATTTCATATAAGGGACTTGAGCATGCGCGGATTCTGGTATCCGTGGGATGTCCTGGAACCAGTCCCCCCGCGGCGACGGGTGGCCGACTGTCCTGTATTTATCACTGTCATTATACTTTAAGCATATGTTTAGCTCATGTGTGGATACTGAACCATTTGAAAAGGCTTTGCTCAGAAAACATCATCTGCAATGTAGATTTAGTGCTCTTAGCGCCAGAATTGCCAGAGTTTAATTATTAGGCAAATGAATTTTAGTTATATATTTGACTTCTGAACTGAAATGAGTAGCACTGATGGTATTTTCAGTTGATTATTGGACGGTTCATAGAGATAGTTGGACTTTGGTTTGTGAGATTTCTGATTGGTACTTTAAGCCTCTGTTTAGGTTTGTGAAATGTCTGATTGGTACTGTAAGCGTATGTTTAGGTTTGTGAAATTTCTGATTGGTACTGTAAGGGTATGTTTAAGTTTGTGAAATTTCTGATTGGTACTGTAAGCGTATGTTTAGGTTTGTGAAATCTCTGATTGGTACTGTAAGGGTATGTTTAGGTTTGTGAAATGTCTGATTGGTACTGTAAGCATATGTTTAGGTTTGTGAAATGTCTGATTGGTACTGTAAGCGTATGTTTAGGTTTGTGAAATCTGATTGGTACTGTAAGCGTATGTTTAGGTTTGTGAAATCTCTGATTGGTACTGTAAGGGTATGTTTAGGTTTGTGAAATGTCTGATTGGTACTGTAAGGGTATGTTTAGGTTTGTGAAATGTCTGATTGGTACTGTAAGCGTATGTTTAGGTTTGTGAAATCTCTGATTGGTACTGTAAGCGTATGTTTAGGTTTGTGAAATGTCTGATTGGTACTGTAAGCGTATGTTTAGGTTTGTGAAATGTCTGATTGGTACTGTAAGGGTATGTTTAGGTTTGTGAAATGTCTGATTGGTACTGTAAGCATATGTTTAGGTTTGTGAAATGTCTGATTGGTACTGTAAGCGTATGTTTAGGTTTGTGAAATGTCTGATTGGTACTGTAAGCGTATGTTTAGGTTTGTGAAATCTCTGATTGGTACTGTAAGGGTATGTTTAGGTTTGTGAAATGTCTGATTGGTACTGTAAGCGTATGTTTAGGTTTGTGAAATGTCTGATTGGTACTGTAAGCGTATGTTTAGGTTTGTGAAATGTCTGATTGGTACTGTAAGCGTATGTTTAGGTTTGTGAAATGTCTGATTGGTACTGTAAGCGTATGTTTAGGTTTGTGAAATGTCTGATTGGTACTGTAAGCGTATGTTTAGGTTTGTGAAATGTCTGATTGGTACTGTAAGCGTATGTTTAGGTTTGTGAAATGTCTGATTGGTACTGTAAGCGTATGTTTAGGTTTGTGAAATGTCTGATTGGTACTGTAAGCGTATGTTTAGGTTTGTGAAATCTCTGATTGGTACTGTAAGGGTATGTTTAGGTTTGTGAAATGTCTGATTGGTACTGTAAGCGTATGTTTAGGTTTGTGAAATCTCTGATTGGTACTGTAAGGGTATGTTTAGGTTTGTGAAATCTCTGATTGGTACTGTAAGGGTATGTTTAGGTTTGTGAAATGTCTGATTGGTACTGTAAGGGTATGTTTAGGTTTGTGAAATGTCTGATTGGTACTGTAAGCGTATGTTTAGGTTTGTGAAATGTCTGATTGGTACTGTAAGGGTATGTTTAGGTTTGTGAAATGTCTGATTGGTACTGTAAGCGTATGTTTAGGTTTGTGAAATGTCTGATTGGTACTGTAAGGGTATGTTTAGGTTTGTGAAATCTCTGATTGGTACTGTAAGCGTATGTTTAGGTTTGTGAAATCTCTGATTGGTACTGTAAGCGTATGTTTAGGTTTGTGAAATCTCTGATTGGTACTGTAAGCGTATGTTTAGGTTTGTGAAATCTCTGATTGGTACTGTAAGGGTATGTTTAGGTTTGTGAAATCTCTGATTGGTACTGTAAGGGTATGTTTAGGTTTGTGAAATCTCTGATTGGTACTGTAAGGGTATGTTTAGGTTTGTGAAATCTCTGATTGGTACTGTAAGCGTATGTTTAGGTTTGTGAAATGTCTGATTGGTACTGTAAGGGTATGTTTAGGTTTGTGAAATGTCTGATTGGTACTGTAAGCGTATGTTTAGGTTTGTGAAATCTCTGATTGGTACTGTAAGGGTATGTTTAGGTTTGTGAAATCTCTGATTGGTACTGTAAGGGTATGTTTAGGTTTGTGAAATGTCTGATTGGTACTGTAAGGGTATGTTTAGGTTTGTGAAATCTCTGATTGGTACTGTAAGGGTATGTTTAGGTTTGTGAAATGTCTGATTGGTACTGTAAGCGTATGTTTAGGTTTGTGAAATGTCTGATTGGTACTGTAAGCGTATGTTTAGGTTTGTGAAATCTCTGATTGGTACTGTAAGCGTATGTTTAGGTTTGTGAAATGTCTGATTGGTACTGT